>NW_020217527.1:0-1199 GCF_003070985.1 Temnothorax curvispinosus | reverse complement strand
TGTCAAAGACCTAAGCTCGGATCGCATGGCTTTTGATTCTAATTGTTTATATATAATATTTATAAATAGAAACGTATAGAAATGGGATAATATATAGCAATACATGTAAAAACTTACGGTTTCATAATTTCAACATCCATTGTAATTACCTCTTCTATGTTGTCAGTATCCATTTCAATTTCCTCTTCTATGTTGTTTCCTTTTTCTTTTTCTATAACAGAATTTGCTTGCTCTTGTATATCTTCCGTTATTGTGTCCTTTTCTGCTTCTGCATCCATTTCTATTTCACTGCAAAAAGATTTTAAGTTACATAATTTACTATATTAATACAAAATCAATAATACATGATGTTTGAAAATAATATTTTTAAGATGTCATTATATATGTTCTTATTTTGAACATGTGTGCTGACTGAATATGTTTGTATAAAATATTATTACATTTTAAAACAACGAAAAAGAAACTGCAATGAAATTGATAGCAATCTAAAACATAATTATATAACCTACATTGTTTTAAAACATGATGCTAAATCTTCTCCAAATCTTGTGGGTATGGCATCAGGATGAAGAAGAATTCTTCTTTTATTAATCCTAAACCATTTCTCCTCAAAATGCAAAGAGCATAATCAGCAATTTCTATACGAATATTCAAGTCCTTTTTCTTTTAAATCTAGTCTTCCACTTGCTTGTACCCATTGCAACCATCTGTTATTACAATGTATTAAACATTATAAATTTATGTAAAAAAATATAACGTAATTAAAAAAACTAAAAATACTGTTATAAAATAAAATGAAAAACCTGTCATGTTCTTTTGGAAATCTAAATACATGTCTTCCTTCCAATTGAAGATTTCCAGGACATCCTGTTATTGAACAGGTTTTAGTTTTTTTTGCACTCATTTCTTTACTACTTCTGTTTTCTTCTGCATCTGAAACAGAGCTAAGATCAAAGTGTTTTCTGCAAGAGAATTGAAAATCTGAACAATATAATATATGTACAGATCTACAATTCTCTTTAAGGATAAATGTCACTTCCTTTCTTGCTTTCCCTTCACTTCACTTCACATCACTTCACATCACTTCACTTCACATCACTTCACTTCACATCACTTCACTTCACATCACTTCACTTCACTTTATTTCACTCCTCTTTAAATATCTAAATTATCTAAAATATCAATTGAACGACATAACC
>NW_020217526.1:0-1225 GCF_003070985.1 Temnothorax curvispinosus | reverse complement strand
TTAAACCGTTCCTGGAACTTGTTTTATTTAAGTCGTGATATTATATTCTGATTTTGTTTGTTATTAATAACTCACGCAGTATTTTAAGAACTTCTTTGAATACTTTTTACAATATATGCAAAGTAATCTTACAATTCTTGTTGCTATAACAACTTGTTATAATATATTTTTATTTGTATTTTATACGCGTCTTTTTTTATTTCTTTACGTTATATTAACTGTACATAAATTAACTGAATGTAAAATTAATATATGCAATTCGCCAGACTAATAATTTGTCATACTAATATTAATGTATGCAATCTGCCATATTAATATATGACGTACTATGTGTCTCGACGATGTAATATGTGTCTGCCGACTTTTAAAGACAATCTATTTCTTGTTATACGATTCACTCATCAAATCACTTCCATCATTTAACATCCGGCCAATGTTCTTGAGTTCTAGTTTTGTTAGAGAAATAGTGTTTTCGGTGGCACCTTCTAACGGTACTATCAGTCATGCTTTTATTCTTCAGCACGAGTATTAGAAATATAAATGACTCTGCGTTTACCTTTTCTCTTGCAACAATATATCACAGCTCAACGTCAGACTATATTTCCTCGTGGCAGACCGTAATATCCTATTCATCAGCCACATAGACGGACATACTATTATATACCTTGAAGGATTAATTAAGTAACAATTATTATTGAAATTCATTATATAAATTAAAGCTGGAACGTAGATTTTTCACTTTCTTTATATATGTACATAAATTATTAATGCTTTTTTGTATAATAAAATTATTTTATAAATCTAAGTTTGATTTTTTTGCGTAAAACATACGGCCGGTTAAATGCTAATAATCCATAGATACATAAAGCAACCAAGGTCAGATAGAAACGGTAGAGGCAGCGAATCTTTTCTATAGAAAACTTTAATCTATTATTCTTGCATTGTTATCACTATATCTCACTAAATACGAAATTTCGACATAGTAGGTATTTGCGACGATTTTCATTAATAAGACTTTTACATGCATACAATATATGAATATATTATAACTTCACGCGTATATGTTAATACATCAATAACATCTATAAATCATGGATATAGAGTGTTTATGTAAGGCGTTTATATAAGTTGTTTGTGTTTTTTTTTTAACACTTTATGTTAATAATGTTAATATCTTCTTCATTTTGTCTAAATTTAAAATATTGATTTACATATTATATTTTAA
>NW_020217525.1:0-2384 GCF_003070985.1 Temnothorax curvispinosus | reverse complement strand
GTGAATAATTCGATTGCAGCCGCCGAAATAGTTACCAGAAATAGAGATTCCATTGGTTTCTACGTGAATAACAGACGCTGCCATATTCTCGCTGCATTTGGAGGCGTTTCACGGGATTAGCACTTGCCTTGACAGTGCTAATTTGCTTCTATCTTTCCTCGTCTCTCTTCTTCTTTTACCTCGTTATTTCCTCCCTCTGCTCTGCCTTTCTTGCTCTCTTTCCTCATCCGGTTCTGAATCGGAGTAAAGAGGCTCTCGGCATAGGAACAACGAGGGGGCGTAAAAGGGTTGACAGGAAGAAGTTACCTGATAGTTAATACAAAGACTGTCATGTAAGATGCGCCGTCAAGCGGTAGTATCCCCCTCGCTCTTTCCGTCCCCTGCTATCTTACCTTCCCGCCCTTTATTTTGTTCTCCTCTATTTTCCCAGGGCTCCTCCTCTTCCTAGCTGGCAGATCCTTCGGGACGGCTAATTGTGAGTGACAGTCGCAACGGGTAACGGGAGAGGGATCAACGTCACTCTTGAGAACTTCTCAAAAGCCTCGCTGACGCTTCTTCTCATTTTCAAAGATCGCTATACTTTAATGACTGACGCGTGCATCCAAAAATTCTGCCAGTCTCGTAATTTATGTAATAACTTGGAACAGGTGGTACTGAGAAATCGGCAAGATTCGAATAATGTCATGCCGAGGTTAACGAGAATTCGACAGGTGACTGATTGAAAGAGGTTTTAAAGCGTTAATGACGTTCAATGTTCTCTTTTCATGCGACTTTTCAAATTATTCTTTGCATTTTTAAACATTTATCTACAAATAGATATCTTTCATGCGATTTGACCTTTATCACTTATTGTTAGATCTTTTGTCATCAGTGAATTTTGTTTTTAAAGCGTTATCGAGCTGCACTCGCAAGAATATGATTTCACGGCAACCTATAACTATTAAAACAATCGCCAACTCTCTACCGTATTCTTGTCTCTGTCGCGCTCATATCTAACAGGAAGAGCTTTTCGTAGAGCACGCATCTGGTCCCCCATCGAAATGGGACGCGACCAATCTCAAGTTTACCTAGCTTGGGAGAAGAGTACGCCGGTGACTGTATTTACCATCTCTCGTAGGTACTTAATTTTGCTTTCGGAATGAAGTCCGGGGGGAGCCGTCTTTGGATTGAGGCCGGTAGGTGGGAAATAGCGTAGGTGTTACCGAAAGGTAAGAGTTGCTGCGTCGCGTCGCGTCGGTAGCGGGGACGCTGGTGTTGGTGGCACATTGAAATACCGGCGATATGCTCGAGTAGCGAAGCTGCACGAAACTTCCGCCGAGTATTTTCCTGGGACTGTCTCTCACAATTAGAATTCTCAGGAGAGAAAGCCAGCCTCGTACTCGTAGACGCAGAGTAATGTGAAGATAGGTGCCTATTACGGGGAGTCTTTGCCGATTTTCCGACAACAAGGGGATTCCGAGCACAATTTATTGTACACATGAATTTTGTGAGCGTTTAAAAAAATCAGAAATTTAACGAGCATACTATTTAAACCAGTGGTTGCAGATATGCTTTAACATCTTTATATAAATTAAGATATTACCTTAATTTTAAAAAATTATCCGTTTAATCTAATTGTTCAAACCTGAAACTGCGCGAAATTCAACATACGGTTCAAGAAAAGTATTACCTAATTTATTCCCCGAACTCTTTCCATTGCAGCGGTTGCCAGCCGACAGAGGAAAGTGCATTGCGATCGTGAAGGTATCGCGTGACGTGCAATTCGATGGTTCCGACCGACAGCTCTCTCTCGGAATAGTCGGTTATCGGCCGAGTGGTGAGCCGGTTGGGTGTGTGTCTTTAGAAAAGCATTAGTGTCCGGAATTAATTGATCGCGGAAGGGAAGTGGATACCTACGAGCTTACATACTCCTATCTCTCTCGACCGCTCTTTCTCTCTCCCCGCGTCTCTCTTTCTCTCCCCGTCTCTCTTTCTCGCTCTTATGCTCCCTTGCCGTGCAGGGTGCAGGGTAATATCGGTACTAGTCTGTACCAGTCGATGAGCCACTCGCCGCGCTTCCCCTCTTCATGGTTCCTCTTGCATCGCTCGTACACACGGGCGCAACGATATAATCTGCTACTTCGTTCCTCGTGACTTCCCTCGAATTTTTGATATCAAAGTACCTTCCGACACGTATGAATCCCCTTTTCACTCTCTATCAGCGAACGTTTTTTCATACATCGGATAGAGAATTCTCTTCAATAATGGGAAAAAATTATGCAATCTAGTATGTGAGATATTTTGATGTGTGATCTGCGGAAACTAAAGTTTACGAAAGCTATCCGTGAAATTTTTATCTGTAAACGTTAATTTGTGAAATTCAGGATGGACATCTATACTGTTGA
>NW_020217524.1:0-7814 GCF_003070985.1 Temnothorax curvispinosus | reverse complement strand
CCATGGCACATGTAACGTTTTACTTTTGGCATTTTCGTAGCGCAAACAAAAACTAACCTCAAACGTTGCGTCTGTATATTACACGTGCTTAGAGCACACACTTCGCGTTCACGCAGCTGATGTCGAGTGAGATCAATGCTACCAACTTACAGAAAATGCGTGCCGTTGTCGCGATCAAAATACTTTTTTATGAGAGCTATTGTATTTAATTTATTAATAAATGACGTAAATAAATAACGTAATATAATTTTATTAGTATTTTTAAACAGTAATTACTATGTTTTGTTACTTTTTAAAGATTTTCACACTTTCAGATTTTTGTTTGTGTCAGTTGCAAGTCAGGTACAGTCTTTCTAAAAATCATTAAAAGTGAAAGTTTGCATACGAGAAAATATGCATAAAAATGTCTCTATAGCTTTTCAAAACACAGGCAACCGTTATTTTAATAAAATATCAATATAAATATTACTTTCCAGTAAAGAATATCTTCTTAAATATGTTAATTAGCTTTATGTTACGTTTCTTAAACTTTGGCAGAGATCTTACGGGTCATACAACCTTAAAACACTTTACTAAAGTATTTTTTCATTAAGAACTTTTAGAATTATTAGGCTTAAAAGTTCTAGTATTTTGACATAAAATACAAAATATCTTGTAAAACATTAAGTTTTCGGTAATGTTACCTTAATACTTTTATGCACAGAATAATGAGACGAATCAATTGGTATGAAAAGAAGACATAATTGCTTTTAACCGGTTTACTGGTAACGCGAAATCAACGTTTTGTGCCAAAACTGGTAAAGACCTAATGATTATGCGATCCAAAATGCATGGGTGTACCAAGTTATATTCAAATTCGTTACAAATTGGGAGAAATATTCATGGTGCGCATATATGCGTCATTACCAGTTGTGGCACTTTTTTTTCCGCGCATATATGCGTCATTACCAGTTAACTGGTTAAGAAAAAGTATGCAGATGCATGTTGCCTTTTTTCTGTGTCTATACATTTAATATACATGATTTTAATATAAATTACGGTACATAATATGCATATCAACATTGAACAAATTATTATAATCTTTTCGCGTTAGTTTGCAATGACGTGACGTCACTACCCAGGTAGCGCACATGGTCTTTTTTGACGTCAATTTAAGGTCATTTTTCGTCCAAGACGTCATATGTCATTTATATGACGTGTATTTGGCGTCTTATTGTGGACGAAAGTATGACGTCATGAAAAGGACATGAATTAGACGTTATTTTAAGACCAAATTTGGTACACGATGATTTTATTTTTATTTTTTGAGTTTTTCTTAATTAAAACAGACCCATATAGCATGAAGCTTGCAAGAGAAAGCAGGAACGTTATAACCCAAGGAACACATCGCAGTCAAAATGATATCATTTTGACGTCATAGTTACATCACGGCAGAAAAAGTCAATATGATGATTTTTGGTTACAAAATTTGACTGTTTATTGACGTCAAGAAAACGTCTTACTGTATAGTAGTATGCATAGGGATTCAGTATAGTAAATTTTTCTTTACTATGGTATTAGAAGAGGATATTAAAAGCAGATCACATATATTCATTCAGTGAAATACATATGAAACAAATTTATTAAATACATATGTTAAATATACATGCATTATATTAGGTTTTATAAGTATATATTTATACTTATAAAAACCGCACGGACTTATTGGCCACCCTAATATAACATATATATATGTATATTTGTATACCACATGCGCGCAGTATATATTATAATATATACTTACAAAACTACATACATACTTATTTTTTTTTTTTTGCACATTGTTTTTTGCATCATATTGTTATAAAAGAATATTAAAAACTAATATTAAAGACTGGAAAATTGAAACTGAAATTATATATTATATACGAAGAAAAAAGTCGTTTATGTCTCAAATAACAAGAAGCGTAAAAGAATGATTTTGAAAGGTAAACAGTTAATACAAAAAAAAAGCGATACGTCTTTATTGAACATAGACTATTAATGTAAACTATTATTAAGGTAAAAGTAAAAAAAAGTCAGCATTTTCTTCACCAAATGTACAGAGGACAAACTAAAAAAGAGGCACTAATTTTATTTTTATATAGTATAACGTTCAAAAATAAAAAAAATTGTTTGCATTTATACCACACGCTGAGCACTGGTGCTAAACCAACGTTTCACGTAATCTTCAGGCTTCTTTAAGTCGACTGTTTTACCAAATTTCTGCAGAATAGCAGCTGTAAGGAAACATATATATCACTATTCAACAAACTTGTCGCTTTTGAAATACAACGATAAAGTGTTATTCAAGGAGGTACACCACAGCTGCAGATATTAAAATATCTGTTTTATTTTATTATTAAAAACACACAGCTTTTCACTTGTATTAACAATATAGAAAAGTGGTGACCATCCTCTACTTAATTTTTATAATATTTTATAATATTTATCATAAAGAAATTAATCCAAATTGATGCAGAAAAAAATGATAACAATTTTTAATTGATTTAAAGAAAAATTAAATTACAGAATCCATTTTAATAATTAATTTAAAAGATTATAAAGAATAATTAGTTAATGTAGAATAAACAGTTACAAATAATTTAGTCAACACATTTTCAACAAGTAAATTATTTACCTTGAATAGTCTTATACGTTTTACTCTTGTTGAAAGCTATTTTGGTTTTCCGAGTACCTCCCCAACTAATAGATCTGGAAAAGGAATTCGTGATCACTTTCGGGAGTACAGACTGCAGAGCAGCAACTTCTGAATCTTTGTTTTTCATTTTTGCCGCAAAAAGACATCTACCTGTACAATTGTAATTTCATAAATGAAATAACATTATATAAATATTATTTTAATCTTATTGATACAGTAACAGGGCGCAAACGGAAAAACATAATTTTGGGGAACTAAAAATCAAGCAGACTGCTAAGATATATTTACCACGTATGTAAATGCATCGTCATCTGCGAGAATTTCTTTCAGTTTTTCCCACTCCTCTTCTGTACGTAGAGGAAATGCTGGGATTCCGTGTGGTCGCTTCAATTTTATTTCTTCTGGAAAAAGTTTTTTTATGATACGGTCTAACTTATGTTCCAAGTTGTCGAGCTTGATGCGTTCTTCTTCTTGAATTTTGAAAATATTGTCAAGAACGTCCCACATCCACATGATATCTGTGCTTCCTGGAAATAATAGGAAATGCAGTTTATTCAATCAATTTCATTCTCATCTTAAATTGACATGGAAATGAAAAAAAGTACTTACTGTCATTTCCTTTACCCTTCTTGCGGGAGAAGTCGCCAGAGCCTTATCAAAAATATATCGTGCATAGTTAAAAACAAATTAAATAGTTAGGAAACAAAATAAAACATTATTCTCACCTCTCAAGAACGATTTTACGGTATTTCTCTTTACTGAGTTATCCCTATTAGCAAGGTCTTGCTGTGCAGACCTGTGTTCCGTCAAGTTCTGCATATCATATTGCTATCACTAAGTTCATTATTGCTTTGGAAAACTTCCTTTTCACCTCCCAGCTCATGCAGTGAAGAGGAAATTTTAGACTCTGTTGACGTTTGTGTTGCGGGCAGCATCTCTGAATGAAAAGTCATATCTAAAGAAAATTGAGAAAGTGTAATTATAGATTGTATTGTCTAACTCGCAAGAATTCCAAAGCTGGCTAAAATACTATCACATTTTCTCTTTAAACTCATTACACATTACGGATAAAGAATAGAAATAAGCAAAGTGTATTAAATAGTGTAAATGACCAGCTCTGCAAGTGTTCGTAACAGCGAATGAAAAGGAAATGTTCACCCAGCATGGGGAAAAAGTAATCCAGGAAGCATCACAGAAATAGGGGAGATCGGGGCTAAGCCGACAGCGGGGCGAACTTGACACTAGGCTTTTTGCCAATTTAAATCTATCGTAGAAACTTGCCTTTGCTACTGTAAATGCGTCTTTATGTGCCAGTATTATCAACGGAATTTGGTAACATTCTGAGTTATAGTGTAATTTTTAACGCGACATAAGTGTTTTTGATAGTGAAAAGTAATTTTTCTGATCTCTCGAAAATGTCTACTCTTTCATCGAGCTTTACTCTTGCGAATCAACCGGTAAGTGATTTTGATGGGAAATTCGATGCTTTATACGAATCCGATAATAATTTTTGCATATTTTCAAAATTTATATATTTTTGGAGTAACAAAAGTAAAAAACGTTCGGGGCTAAGTCGACACGACGCCACCGGGGCAAAGACGACACTAATCTAAAGTGACATTATCGCAAAAAAGGTCACTGTTTTGTCCGTTCCGATGACGATTTAAGGAACATCTGTTGCGTGTGTTCGGAAAACATTTCATTAGCTTCTAATAACAAACAATGCATCTTATGCAACCGTATGGCTCATGACGAATGTGTGCGCACATCTGATCGCGAGTTTACAGGTATAAATTGTTTTTCAGACAGTTCAGAAAAAGATAATTAAAAGTTTAATCTTTTTTTTTTCTCATTATTTTAAATAATTGTTTACTTCATTCCGACTTTTTGTTTCTAATACACAATGTCTTTTCATTTAATAAACAATGTATTTTTATTTTTAAACAATAAAAAAATAAGTTCCAGATCAAATTGTGTCGATCAAACAAAGTGTTGAGTTTGCCCCAGCGGGGTGTCGAGTTCGCCCCGTCATTTTTCAATTCAAAAATTTGTCTTCGCGTCACTTTTCCTTTCCTGGCGGCAAAACAAAGCGACGTACAGCAAAACTTCCTGAATCAATTTTGTACCTGAAGAAACACTCTTTGAATTCATCATTGAATTTGCTTAAAAATTTTAATTAAATATTAAAAATTGCCTTTGAAAAAATAATGTTGGCTTAGCCCCGGTCTCCCCTACTCTCGTGAAAAGAAGGAAAAACTCACCGTCAGTATTCAATGGAGATTGACACAAGTTTTTGGAGGCATGAAGATTTGCATATTGTAGTGTATTGGAAAAATCGGTGAACGGTGAATTCCCCTTGGCGAAAATAATCCCAACAAAAAAATCCGAAAAATATGATCCCCGATTAAAATAATCCCAACAACAAAAAAATCCCACCCATAAGATCCCGAATAAAATCTTCCCTCCGCCAAAAACATCCTGTTCATTAGCCTTCCAGCTCGAAAGTTCCGCTGGTTGTAGCACAGGTGTTCGAAATCCGTCAGGTGGCCTCAGTCAGCGTTGCTAGTGCTACGATAATATTGTGTGTCTTGTGTGCGCTATTGACTATCGTGTGTCGCGGTGAACGTTGAAACTCTCCCGGTGACTGTTTGTCGCATATTTTATCAAGTGCCTTAAATTTGCGAGGTTGTCTGTTGAGAATGACGCTGCATTTTGTGACAAACCAGAAAGGCGGGGAAAATCTTATTCATCGCGGATACATATATGTATTTCATCGCGAGGGTGCTGAAAAATTTATCTGGCGATGTGTATTACATAAAACCGGCAAGTGCCGTGGACGCTGCTATACATCCACTAAAAATAAAAGAGGTATGTTACTATTGCTGTGCGCGACAGTGAGTGCTCGACTTTATTATTGATGAAAATGAGTTTATAGGTAGAGTAACAGAGGAATTTGATCACTCTCACGCGCCGGATCCCGCCAAGGTGGAGGTGATGAAGGTAATGGCCAAACTAAAACAGACAGCAAAATAAACTCGAGAGCCGACAGGAGTCATTGTTGCTGCAGCCACTACTGGAGTGTCTGTGGCAGCTAGTGAGCAGCTTCCAAGCAGAAGAGATCTCAGCTGTACGGTTCGCCGCATTTGTCAGGTTGAACAAAATGTATCACCAAATCCCACCACTATTGCTGATTTTGTAGTGTCCGATGGTTATCGCAACACGTGGAAGAACGAGCCATTTTTGAAAAGTGACTGTAGCATTAAGGCAAAAAAAATTGAAAGAATATTGATTTTCACAACAGAACGGAATCTGAATGTATTACGCTCGTGTGATGTGTGGTATGCTGATGGTACATTTCGCGCCGTTCCCAACATATTTTATCAAATGTACACCATACATGGGGCTGTTGGAGGTGAGGCGGTGCCGCTTGTGTTTGTGCTGACAACCGGTAAAAGCGAGAAAGTCTACACGAAAATGCTAAAAGAGTTGCAGTCAAAGGAGCCATGTTTACAACCGATGCGACAGTGATGATTGACTTCGAACGCGCATTTATCAAAGCAATTACCAAAGTGTTTAATGGCGTCACTGTTAAAGGGTGTTTTTTCCATATGTCACAGTGCATTTGGAAGCACATTCAACAATTTGGATTGCAATCAGCATACGCTCGTAGTGGCGACTACGCGTTGAATCTCAGGATGCTAGGTGCACTTGCATTCGTACCTCCGGCTGACGTGGAAGCTGCATACGAGGCATTAATTGCGTCACCATTTTACTCCGAGCACGCTGGCGAATGGGAAATGTTGCTTTCCTACATCGAAGCAACTTGGATCGGTACTATGAATCGACGTAAAGTACGAAGTGCTGCTTTATTTCCCATTGCCTTATGGAATCATTACGATACAACTGTTCAAGGTGGAGATCGTACCAACAACGTCGTTGAAGGTTGGCATAACGCCTTTAACACTCGTGCTCAAGCGGCTCACGTTACTCCATAAAGATTCATCGATTTAATGCGTGATGAGCAGGCTCTTAACGATTTAAAGCTCGAACAGATACTTCGAGGTGACGCTCGACATATGAAAAACAGAAAATATCGAGATCGTAATAGGCGGCTGCTTAATGTTGTGGGCACCTATGGTCAAGGTGACGTTGTTGATTACTTGCGTGGCGTTGCCCATAACTTAGGGCCAAAGCACATATGACAGTCGTAGTCGTGGACGTAAGTAACGCACAAGCTTTTGCGTATCCTGATCTGTCAGGTCGGGGATTACGACCGTCGTATATCGCTACGCCATGTTATGTGCTTTGACCCTTAGCCTATTAGGATCGAGGATCATTAATTGTTCGGTGTAATGTTCCTGATCATAATGTATATTTGTTTGGAATAATGTATTATATTTATTAAATTATTGCTGATCATAACAATTTTCTGCCGGTGCAATGTACCTGATTATTTACATTTGTTTGGTATATGTATGTATTATATGTATTATATTTATTAAATAGCACAATACAACGATACACGTGTGCCTGATTATTTTTTCAAGAAATGTGTTCTACGATTCTTTGGCATCCGGGATATATATACGTGGGATGTTGTCAATTTGGGGATTGTTTGCATCTGGGATATATATGCATGGGATGTTGTTGATTCGGGGATCTTTTTGATGGGATCTTTTTGGGGGGATTTTTTTGTTCGGGTGATTTCTTCGGGGATCTTATTGATGCCAACCGGAAAAATCAGTAGCATTTGCGTTTTCTGTATTTGCAGGGCTCTTTCCACGATTGCGAAGAATATCTGTAGCAATATAAGCCAATTATAAGGCATTAACATTACTCATATAAATATAATATGATAAAAATGAGGGGGCATATTCACAGTTATGAGTCATGTCAGTCAAAGATTTAAGGGGTTAGTCTACTCTAGATCGGGCAGAAACAGGCGAATTTTCAGGAATTAATTTCAGACAAAATATCGATGATACATGAATGATTTTTTTTTCATTATCTTTGTTAGGGTTTCAAAAACATGTACAAATTTTTTGGTGTAAAAAAATTTCAAAATGGCGATGAGGCACTCCTTCGCGCGCAATTATGCTTTTCAGACGGTGTACATGGTTTCTGAAATGTGGGT
>NW_020217523.1:0-3249 GCF_003070985.1 Temnothorax curvispinosus | reverse complement strand
AATAGCGCGAGTGATGACGTCACACTGCCTTTACAGTGACGTCATCATCGACTATCACAGCGCCACAAAGCGTCTCCTCGAACAGTTTTGGACGATAATTGTGCTAATAGCGTGCTCCCCGAATGCACCCTTCGCTATTATTTTCGAGGTGAGGCACGAAATACTATTGGCGCTAAAGCTGCGTTCGGGGAGCTTGCTATCGCTGTCGCGCTATTGGCTCTTCGAACGAAGTTCATAGCGTTTGCGTTTATAGCGTTAATAGCGTCTCCCCGAATGCACCCAATGTATGTTGCAATATGTTTGAGACGGTTGTTTACATTGTCTACAACAAGAATTGTTACAGAATGCCGTTACCAACCGACATGGAAGCGAAATTGCTGCGCCAGATAGTTCTTGCAGGTATGGCGGATCTAAAAGAGGATCAGGATAAGGTCAAGTGGAAATATGCTTTAGAGGTTAGGTATGGTGTGTTATTAATTATCATCGATAATTAAGACTTATTGAATGCGACCTCTCTATTCTGAACCATCTTTCAGAACACCTTCAGAAATGGAGGAACCTGTGTTCATGCATTCTTCGTGCGTTCTACGGAAAATCAGTCCGGAATAGGTGGTTTATAAAGAGGTGTACGAAACGAATAAGATGTATATGCGAAGGTGTCACGGCGATAGAACCCAAATGATTGCCGAAATTCGCTTCCACGCTAAGCCATCTTAGTGAATCATTGGTTGATCCACCGCCAAGGTATTTTTATCACAATTGTTGCTTTATAATGTTTTTCCTATCTATATATATAAAGGAAGATGTCCTGACTGACTGACTGACTGACTGACTGACTGACTGACTGACTGACTGACTCATCAACGCCCAGGCCAAACCCCTGAACCTAGAGACTTGAAATTTGGAGGGTGTATTCCTCTCATGACGTAAGCATCCACTAAGAAAGGATTTTTAGAAATTCCACCCCTAAGGGTGAAAAGGGGTAAAATGTGTTTTTTTCACGATTGTTCTGACTGACTGACTGACTGACTGACTGACTCATCAACGCCCAGCCCAAACCCCTGAACCGAATTTTTACCAAAAGTATATGAAATAGGGATAGAATTTTCCGGGGAGTGCCACTATGTGTATAGTTTTTTGTTACCGATTTTCTGGAAACCGATTTTTTTAATTTTTCCTATTTTTTGAAAAATAATTGATCAAATCTCAACAAATTATAGATCAAACAGGGGTAGAATTTTCCGAGGAGTATTATGAAGTGTATAATTTTTCGTTACCGATCTTTTGGAAGCCGGTATCAAAATTTTTTAAAATAATTTTTACCAAAAGTATATGAAATAGGGGTAGAATTTTCAAAGGAGTGCCATTATGTGTATAGTTTTTTGTTACCAATTTTCTGGAAACCGGTTTTTCTAATTTTTCTAATTTTTCGGGAAATAATTCACCGAATTTCAAAGAATTGTAGATCAAACAGGGGTAGAATTTTCCGGGAAGTGCTATGAAGTGTATAATTTTTCGTTACCGATCTTTTGGAAGCCGGTATCGAAATTTTTTCAATCTTTCGGGAATTAATTGACCGAATCTGAAAGAATTGTATATAAAGTAGGGGTAGAATTTTACGGCGAGCGCCATAATGTGTACAGTTTTTGCTATCGATCTTTTTGGAAATCGGTTTTTTTAATTCTTTCAATTTTTCGGGAAATAATTGATTAAATGTCAAAGAATTATACATGAAGTAGGGGTAGAATTTCCCGGGGAGTGCTATAAAGTGTACTATTTTTTATTACCGATCTTTTTAAAAACCGGTTTCGAATGACCGAATCTCAAAGAATTGTACATAAAGTAGGGGTTGAATTTCCTGGGGAGTGCTATCAAGTATATAATTTTTTGTTATCGATCTTTTTGGAAAGCGGTATCAGAAGTTTGACGAATTTTCGGGAAATAATTAATCGAATTTTAAAGAATTGTATTTAGAGAGAGAGAGAGAGAGAAAAAGAGAGAGAGAGGGCGGGGAGGGAGAGAGGGAGAGAAAGAGAGGGGAGAGAGAGGGGGAGAGGGAGGGAGAGAGAGAGAGAGAGAGAGAGAGAGAGAGAGAGAGAGAGAGGAAGAGGAAGAGAAAGAGAGAGGGGGAGAGAGAGACAGAGAGAGAGAGAGAGACTATTTGCGTGTCTGATTACATATGTCCTCCGGGGCGAAGCCCGGGTAACCAGCTAGTTTATTTATAAAGATATTAATCTTCATTATGATCGAATATTATTCTCATTTATAGATATAATCAAGGAACCGGGAAGATCATTTGCCGCGTGTCTGGTACATTTGGAAAGGCCGGATGGGGACTACCATCGATGGATATAGAGCATCTGTGGACGGTGTAAAGTGGTTCGCGTATTTCTTCTTGGAGGGTCAGGTGTACATACCCTAAGCTGAAACGATTTGTTCCGTCGTTGCTGACGACACCTGGGAGCATTACCAAGTCATGGGCCAGGTAAATCGTTATTCTATCTCCTTTCGATTTCACGTTGATTCATCGAATAAATTACATCAATTCAATACGATTTTTTCAGGTTAATACCACGCACTCAAGCAATAGTATAAACGTTGCAGTCGCAGGGAGTCGTGTCCAAATACAAACTGCTAGAAATCTGGGGTTTGGATGAAAAATGTGAGATTTTAATTTATAAAATAATATTTAGATATTATCATCGAGTAGACTTCTATACAATACTAGACCGCTGACAGGCATCTCGGCCGTGATGCTTGCCGCCGTGTTGATTTTAGTCAAGATATGCTATACTACAGATTCTATACAAGTGGTTTTATACAAGATTTCTATACAATAGTCTGGCATATACAGAATTTCCAAAAGAAAGGGTTTAATACTACAGGAGTAGTGGTTCGATTCGGCATTCAAGTAGCTACACGTTGAAGGCATGACTTACAAACTTATTGATAACATGTACCAATATTTAACACAAAAACATTCGCCTGCTTCGTTATGTACTGTAATAACGAATGCAGATAAACGCACATCATGAGCAACTGAACACCCGATAGTGACTTATTGTTAATTCAATATGGCCGCACCCTTCACTAACACTTGCATCTCGCACTCGCATCAGCTTTTCGGCAGTGCGTCCATAGATGTTAATGGTCTAGTATAAAAGTCTGTGGATATTATGTATTTATAATTTTAGTTCTGTTGTCAGCTTACAAAACGTGGCTGCCGGAATCCGCGCACGCAGAAGTGGC
>NW_020217522.1:0-4403 GCF_003070985.1 Temnothorax curvispinosus | reverse complement strand
GCGCTCCTTGAATCCAGCTTTAAGTTCAATTCTGAAGCAACAGCAAAATAGCTCAGAATGGGGCGAGAAAGTTCGCAAAGTAATAGCGGCTGGAATCAATAGGCCAAAGAAAGGCCATCATGCGAATGATCGTCCGCCTATAACACCCATGAAACATGCAACCAGAAATGAACTCGATGGCGATTTATGGAGATTGTACGATTATATAACGCGACAATTCAAACGCATACACACACACACATAGGCTGCATTCGGGAAGCGCGCTATTAGCGCTATTTGCTTATTCTATCCTTGTTTTACATTTAATGAGCGATGAAGATAGAATGATACAATAGCGCTAATAGCACGCTCTCCGAATGCAACCATATACATACATATATATTCATATGGAAGCATTCGTAAATCTTACATGAACTACTCGGGCCAGTTTCTTTAAATTGTAATTTTAAAAATAATTTATTTTGTTCATATAATAAATATATACAAATAACTGCTTCATCATAGAGGAACCTTTCTGAACAAAATTAAATGTTAATTTCTTAATATGCAAATTTATAATTAGCATTCTACATTTACGCTTTAAAACTATGAGAAAGTAATGTTCAAATTTCTAATTTGAACACTTTAAAACTATGAGGAAGCAATGTGCAAGTTTCTACTTGCACACTTTTATGTTATATGTTATTATTTTGCGATTGATATTTTTTTATCACCTTTTGTATTCGCCATGGGTAGCGACTGTTGCGCGTCCCTAGCGGCCCCGAGCAGAATCTTCCAAGTCGTGCATCGATGTGATTCAAAGATTGGCGGATGCGTATGCGAGTTGTAAAATAAATTTTTTAATAAACTTTAGTAAAACTTCCAAAAAAGTAGAGAAAATAAAAATACTGTCCTTGTTCTTAAAAAGCTCGGATTTGTTTGGTCCACCACACGAAATTAATTTAGTTATTAATATAGCTAATAGAATAAATATATCTTGCATGTTTTTGCAAAGCAGGCCATTCTGGTAAATGTAAACATATATAGGGTCTGTTTTCTGTTATTATTTTTATTTTTTCTACTTTTTTGGAAATTATTCCAACATACATAAGGTGGTTTGCCTTCTCTCCTTCAACATACGCTCTCAAACCACCTCCAACATAATCAATTGAGTTTTACTAAGGTTTATTAAAAAATTTATTTTACAACTCGCATACGCACTCGCCGATCTTTGAATCGCATCGATGCACGACTTGGAAGGTTCTGTTCGGGGCCGCTAGGGACGCGCAACAGTCGCTACTCATGACGAATTATAAAGAAATAATTTTCTTATGTTACAGTGTTTCCCATGGTGTAAAAAACAAGGTGAAGCATTGCGCATAATGGCGGCAGCTTTGGCGGTTGAACCAATCAGGAGGCGACCCATTTTGTTGCGCTCACTTTAAGGTGAAGTTCGCTTATAAGAAATAAAAATGTGTGAACCATGTAAAATTTTAGATAAAACCTTAAATAAATAAATAAACTAATGACAATTAAACTTACATTTATTAGTTTATTTATTAAACTTCTGTTTTAATTCTGTTCTAGTTTGGTTACGTAATTTGATTAGTCAATTAACCGCACGTCCACAGTGTAGATTCTGAATTATAGTGTGAGGAAGAAGGGTTGAAACCTCGGTTGAAACGCAATTTACTTAAATAATAATAAAAAGACATATGTAACGAAAAAAATAAATATTTTATTCAAACAGAATAAAATTAGGTAACGTTTTTTATAATTTTAACCTCCCTCATTTCGTGAAGAGCGTCTGAGGTAATATTTTTCGCAATAAATTTTTTAATTTTTTAAAATAATTAAAAACACATTTTTTTAATGTTAAAAAAACGTTTTTTTTACAATGTTAAAATAAATACAGCAAAAATAAGAATTTAAATCGCCAGTAAATAATGAAAAAATCAATAAAATAAATACTTTTTTAATAAGAAAAAAAGAATCTGTTCTATTAATTTAAACGTTTTTTAAATATTTTTTTTATTACTAAAAATGTTTTTAAAAACGTTGAAAAATATTTTTTTGCTACTTGGGTTATTTAGCAAATATCAACCAATATAAATGCCTCTCAACATTAATTATATTTACTACTTAATGCGTATGTTTTATTAAAGTCGCAAAAGTTAAACACAAAATATTTCCCGCACAACAGACGCACGCGACGGATAACGGACGTAACGGACTATGAATTGATGGAAGCAGCCATATTGCTTTTCTCGCCAAAAAGGTCGCGCGCTGATTGGTTCAAAAACTGAACGAGTGCGCAGTATCGGGAATGCTTCACCTGTATATTTACACCATGTATATATATGTCTATTCATATTGTCTATGCTTTTATCTTAAGTACGTCTTGAATTTATTTCGTTGGGCAAGTAGAGAATAAACGGTACAAACATTGAGACTTTCGTGACAGCTTTACCACCTGCCTTCAAGGCATATCTGACTTACGGGCTCGCCCGCTGGGCTGTCCCGGCCCAAGAAAGCGCAGAAATGTCAATAAGGAAGGCAGTCCATCGTCTTGTGCAAAATGGTCGCGTCATATTGCGTTCATTACAAAATAACGAGCGCTTCCATTTACGAGGGTACACACATAACCTTGACAAGATACACGTTGCACAGACAGGTAAATTATGCCAGACTTTGTTACAATGAATCTCGCCATGAAGTTCGATGATATATTGCAACACGAATCATGAGCAATACTATAATGCTCTAATCTCACACCTTTGCTCGGATAACAGGCATGCTATCTGTAATTGGAAAACTAAATTCTATAATAGCATTGTAACATACATTTTTATAATATAGAAACATTTACATTTTACATTGTGAGACAATTCTATTCAATTATAAATTAATTATTTATAAAAGTAAAAATGTAATTAGGATGCAAAAGCATTGATAACATAATTGATTCCATGTAATTAGTGCATGTAATCAAGGCTTTGTCAATATGCTATTTTCTATCATATTGCACAGTCGTCGCTTTATCTTTGATTTGTAAATATTTGTATACTGTTAGCAACAGGTGTTCAGGTCAAAACATTAATTGGTATTCAGTGGTTTTATATTTGTGTACATGACAGGCAAGCTCCAGAATAGTGACCTTCTTTGCCAAAATACTGGCAATATATGGAGTACAAGGAGACATCTCGGTTATTTGGGTACACATGCTCAACGCATCTTTGTTGACAATATTTTGAAAAGGGTAACTAATAGCTTAGCAGCAGATTTACGAAGACGCACGGCAAGTAGACTTGTCTTTGGCGATTCTGCGCCATTCTTTGCTCTTGTTGGCATATCATTAGCTTCAGGTACAGGAATATTAACAAAGGATGATGAATTGGAAGGAGTATGTTGGGAAATCCGGGTAAATGCATTTATTCATTTAGCTTAATCTAGATACTTAAATAAAACCTGTTTTTTTTTTTTTTTCTTCCAAATATGCTACCATTTTTGTAAAATCTAATCTAAAATATAATATGTTGTCCAGGAAGCAGTCTTGAAGTTACGATGGAATATGCTGCGAAATGATGAAAATTATCAAACTATTTTTCCTGATGAGAATGTTATAACTTTACGAAATTTTGTAGTAGGACCTATAATTGCTAAAGGTTGTTCCGCTGCTGTATACGCAGCACGATTTGTAAATATGCAGGACAAAGATAATTTAATAGATATTGATGTTGAAACAAAAGACACGAGTGTGTTCCCATTAGCTTTAAAAATGATGTTCAATTATGATGCAGAATCCAATGCTACTGCTATTCTAAAAGCCATGTATAAAGAGACAATACCTGCTAGAAAACATTATGAAAATGATAACTTGGCTATTTGGGAGCAAAAATGGGCAGAAAATAAAATCACGTTACCACCTCATCCAAACATTGTGGCAATGTATTATGTCTTTACTGATGAAATACCGATACTACCTGGTTCTTTGGGAATGTATCCTGATGCTTTACCGAGTAGAATTAATCCTCATGGATCAGGCAGAAATATGAGTTTGTTTTTGGTGATGAAAAGGTTATTTTTAGATAACAAAATTTAGGAACAAGATAACACTTATATTATTATATTTTCACAATATCTAATACATATCGCATTATTTTAGATATAATATTACTTTGAAACAATATGTAACGAGTCGAAATGTTGATATGCGAGTATCAATATTGTTACTCGCTCAGCTCCTAGAAGCAGTAGTTCATATGAATACAAACGGCATAGCGCATCGGTAAGACTGATTATCTCATTATCCTATATTAATTACATAAACATTCATTCTATTAATTAATGAGATTTATCTTGGATTCTTTTCTTTTTTGTTAATGTTTACAAATTAGAGATCTAAAAAGTGACAATATTTTACT
>NW_020217521.1:0-4032 GCF_003070985.1 Temnothorax curvispinosus | reverse complement strand
TATTAACAATTTATTCTCTAGCGGTCTTTAACAAAGAGCGATTCTCATCAAATAATTTAAAAACCGCTACAGAATAAATTGTTAATAAAAAATTAATAACAATTAAGGAAAACCGCGTCTTGTCGCAAATGCTTGTTAAATTATTTTGTTATTACAAGAACGTGATTCTTTAAAAGTTTGGAGAAAATCGCTTTTTGCTATCGATCGCTGCAGAATAAATTATTAATAAAAAATTAATAATGATTAAGGGAAACCGCGTCTTGTCGCAAATACTTGCTAAATTGTTTTGTTATCACAAGAACGTGATTCCCTAAAAATTTGGAGAAAATCGCTCTTTGCTATTCTACAGTTATTTATCGAATAATCAATAACAATTAATTAAAACATTGTTATATCAAATCAATGAAAAAATTGTTTGAATATTGTTAAAAAAAAATATATAGATATATTTAATTTTTATTAATTAATTATATCTCAAAAAAGCCCAGTGGCCGATAATAATTAGCCTACGATACGGTCGTAGCCCCCCGAGGAACCCACATGACATTTCAACGTCTCCTTCCCGCGAGACGTTTCGCTGTTAGCGCCCGCTGCTAGCTTCAGCTATACGAGTTTTCGGGTCACGTTCATCTGGGACTTCGATGACAGCGACGAGTAGTGGTTATGCTAGAAACTAAATGCATCTTCGATAAGCGACCATGCCCCCACCACTAGAATTAGCGGTAGTCTCCAGACCTATATGTAAGACCGTGATTATACCTTCGCGTTCATCGTATTACGCGAGTTCGCACGCACTACCGCTTGTCGTCATATATACCGCGCTTGCGGTGTTCTTGGGTGTTCTCTGTAACCGCGTTCGTATATAACTCTGTAACCGTTCTGTTCGTATATAATATACCGTGCTTCGTTATTTTCTGTAAACCCGCGTCTCGTTATTAGGCCGCATATACCACCCAGCGCACCGGCGCTGTCGCTCGTTGTAATATACCGCGCTGAACTAGGCTTTGTATGTCATACCGTATCTCGAGTTGAATAAAATAAAGAAATACATGTGTATCGCAAACTGACTACTGTCTCTGGGCCTTTCATCGAACTCCCGATCCCGTAAACTAGTCCGCGTTCGATATTAAAGTCAGGCCGTTACATAGTCATTTATAAATAATTGTAGTATTTTACAAGTAAGCAGATGTTTTAATTTTTTAAGATTTTGTGTTTCTTCTTAAATTTACAAAATTTGTAGATCTTTGTACTATTTTTTATAAAATTGTAGTTTTTCATAAAATACTACTTGTAATAATTTCTTGATTTGAGAACATTGTAATTTGTGGTACTATTTCGTAGATATTTCTACAAAAAAATAACTATTTCTACAAAAAATTAAATATTTCAACAAATTTCTATTTCTAGTTAAATTTTGTAGTTATTCATAGAAATTTTTTCCGTCAGGGAGGGCACACACACGTGTGTATGCCCTGCTTTATAGAAGTTGTGATTTTCCTTAAAGCAGGGCACACACACACACGTGTGTATGTCCTGCTTTATAGAAGTTGTGATTTTCGTTAAAGCAGGGCACACACATGTGTGCCCTACATAGGTTAGTGTTGACGCGTTTTAAACACTTAAATACTTTTAAAGCGTCACTAATCTATACGCCGAAAGAATATCATTTCGAATTATATTATATGTTACACTTCTGACTTACCAAGCAGACAGTTGTCACGTGACCTTTTTTTGCATGCGTGTGCGGCTACGGAGCATGCGCATGTGGCAGCAGAGGGCATGTTTGTTGTTCGTGGTCGCTACCAGTCGCTACATCGCGTCGGTATGACAGGTCTCATAACCTGATAGTCGTCAACTTTAACAGTTAATATTTCGCTTCGCGGGGCAGAGCGGGGCTTTTTTCTGCCAGATTCGTTCGTTTTGTGCAAAAACGCGTCGATTGAGCCTAAATTCAGCGAAATCGGTGAGGAGGGAGTTCTCCTTTAGATTTACCTTAACTTCATTAAAATTATAATTATGTAACACAATCATGTATTTTTAAAGTATTGTCTAAAATAATGCCAAAGAGGTTATCTTATTTACAAACATTTTTTTTATTCATTTGACTATCAAGTTTCTATCATAACGGTATTATTTCAAAATCTAATATAAAATTTTAATTAGACATCGATTCTCAATAAATGTTATAAATGTTATATTATTTAAACGTATGTACTTATAAACATAAGCAGTCATTTTTTTTTTAACGCGGGGAAATCTTCGACTACTGGGTTCCCGGGCCTAAGCCCGGTATATGGCCCAGTAGCCCCCTCTGTAAGAGAAAGGGGAAGACCCCCCTGCCTCCGGGGAGAGGCAAGGGGAGTGCCGGATTTCTACCGGCTAAAACCCCGCGGGTGTCCTTCTCGGCGCGTTTGCGATAGGGAAACCCCGGGTAGCGTAATGATTCGTCCGCCCCCCCCCGCGCCGCGCCCTGTGATTGGGCGTTTGTCTTGAGGCCCTATGGCCTCGAGGCCCCATGGGGGCCTAACCTCGCGTATGTGTGGCGGGTTGGAGGGACACCCTCCCCAACCCGCCACCCCTCATGTGGGGGCATATGTGGCGGACGCGTGGTTATCCCCGCCCACGCGCCCGCGCCCCCAAGATCTGCCTCCCACAAGGGGTGGGCGGCCTAATCTTTAACGACTGTCCGATGCATGGTGTAAGGATTACATGGTGTGCTCAATTGCCTGGGGGAATTCGGGTAATGACGTCACTCGTGTCGAATTGTGTAAACAGATTAGCCAACGTCTAAAAGTAAAACATTTTTGGTGTTGTAATATTGGCACATGTTCATGCATCCGTCACACTTCATGACCTCATAGAAGTTAGCCGGACAATTTCGACTTATGACATTTTTTTTTACGAATCGATTGTTAGTCGTTTGTTATTGATTGTTAGACTAATTAGAATGTTTGTTAGTTAATAGTTTTTACGCAATCACAAAAATAATTTTTAGTGTTAATTTAGCCGGTAAATATAGAATTCTTTACAATTTTTTATTCAAACCGTGGTCAATCGATGCGGAATCGTTTGTTAGTTCCGAATATACTAATTAAAACGTTTGTTAGATCACGGTTTCGTTAAAAAAACCGAAAAACTGTATATCGTTTAGCTGCCGGAGAGTGGGGGTGAGACGTAGAATATGTGGTGGTTTCGGAACGCATTACGTAATAGTTTATCAACACGGGAAACGTGCTTAACCTATTTTCAATTTATTTATCAGATTTGTTTATGCCTAATACCTGGCTACATTTCACGTGCAAAAATATAGGTAAGTGTAAAATGGTCATGATTCCTGTCATACCGACGAGCTGTAGCGACTACAAACATGCTCTGTGGCTATATGCGCATTCTCAGTGGCCGCACGCGCATGCAAAAGTGCGCGAATTTGAAACGTATGTATACTTATATAATTGCGCCGCGGGAAGACATATCCCCCGCGCAGATTAACGCAGAGATAGAGCGGGTCGGACCCGCGATGAACCGGCGACCATCCGAAAACGGCCAAAATCGAGCCCCTGAGCCGACGCGAGTAGAGTCGGGAGCACAGGACTCCGTGCTCAACGACATCTTAAACATGATGCGCGACATGCAAGATCGCATGAACCGCGCAGAGGCCGCAGAATTCGACCGCTCAGTCGAAGTCCTACGCGCGATCCGCGACATACAGGACTGCGTAGGTCGGCTAGAATCCGCCACGTACGATCGCTCCGACGCGCAAGATCGCCGCGTACGCAGCCAGGGACCGTTAGACGTCACATACGGGCAAACGCATAGCGACATCCGAAACCAACCGGGACACAACATCGGGTTCCTCAGCCTGAAGAAAGCCCGAACCATGATTCCCGAAATAAACGGAGAATCTCGAGAGCGCGTCCGCGAATTTATAAACGCGAGCACGTACGCGATGAAAAACATTCAGCCCGCAGACGAAGCTATGCTTTTAGAAGCGATATTATGCACAAAATTCAAGGGCAAAGCAATGACGGATTT
>NW_020217520.1:588-3369 GCF_003070985.1 Temnothorax curvispinosus | reverse complement strand
TAGCTTTTATGATAATTTATCGACCGACACAGTTAACGACATCTTTTTGTTGTCGGTAGCAGGAACGGAATACGACCCCTGGTGTCGATGCATTTGATCTCCATATTTCCGGCTACAAGGAATTTGTTGTTAAAATATCTGCATGTCGCAGCATGCGGTTATAGGGGCAAGGTGTTTAATGATAGATAACGAAATGTCATGCAGTCTGTCCCCTTTTTCCTGTGTCCCCCTTTTTTCATGTTACCTTTTGAGTTTGAAGGTGTAAGTGGAAGTTTCTCTCAATGAGAGGAGGGGATAGGAGTGTTTAGATTTTTTGTTCATTGGCCCGACAGGCTGGACATTTGCCTGTTATTCAAGAACATGGAGTGGTGCGCTAGCTGACGTTCCTTGTTCCTGATCGTCTTTCGGAGCCGGAGCATTGCCACTTTTGGTTTTAGGCCTTCCCCGTCCCAGGTGTAATAAAGCTGAGTTAACAAGTCCCATATCGCTCCTATTAAGTATATCGACCACCCATATACTGTATGAAGAGCATATCCATGTCCAAGTGTATCTAATATCAATTTAATGGCTCTTGCAAATAAGTATATTCCAAGTAGGCCAGCGCTAATATTGCCAAAGACTAAAAATTTGCTCCAGAAATTTTCCCAGGCTGAAATTGCAATTATTTTGATTGAAGCTTCATCGAATAAATTGGCAATTGATTCTCCACGCAACACGGTTAATTGTCCCATTAGTCCTCTTGCTATGGTGTTGAGGACGGCGGGTCTCTCAGCAGGAAACATTATGTGGTCCTTTAGGTCTTCTAAATCCTTTTGTGTATATATCCCGCTGGTAGCAAGTGCTCCGGGGTTAACGTATTTCCAGGTAGGTCTAGTCGTGGGTTTTATGACGGTAGGTGCCAGTGTTTCCACAGGCCTTGGCATAATTTTATACCAAGAGTCTCCAAGGAGATATATGGGGGGTGTAAGTGAATTGCAATTGATCTGTGTTCCCTGCCGTAGTAATATGTGTGTTTTGGGTGTTAAGAAGTATGTCTCATTGTTAAACATCACTGGTAGCTGTTCGTAACATTCTTGAGTGTGAATTATTTTTAATTCTACTGGAACGCATTTTATTATGTGAATTACTTCGCCTGCTAAAAGAGCCATATATCTGGGTCCCTTCATAAAGTGATAAGCGAAGATATCGCGGGATCGTGTAGCTATTACTAAAGCGTTATGGATCATTTTCGACTCGAGATCACATTGTTGTAAGAGATAAAATGTTTCTGTATAGTTGATTAATTTGACCACGGATGTGCTTTTCTACGTAGACAAATTTTGAATTTATATAAGTGAAAACATCGAGATTGGCTACACGGCCGGTACGTTTAGAAATGTCAATTTCGGGTAAGGTCTCCCAAATTACTAATTTCGGATGTTTGGTTTGAATGAGCGTATATCCACATGCTGAGTATCTACCAGTGCTGGTTAATGCAAGGACTGTGTCTTGAGCGTTTACAGTATAAGCGATTTGAGTATGTTCGTTTTCGTCGATTATTTTTTCTGCATAGCCTCTGTACAAGGTGCTATATGAGGTGAATTTACAGGAGTTGTTAGGTATAAGATCCCAAAAGGTATTTCTTCCTTCTATGTCGGTGCATTTGGTGGTACTAAAATCACAGACCACACCTGATCTGAGATGTATACAGTTAGTGCTCAGCTTAACGTTGGCAATGTAATATTGCAGGGTGATCTTGACAGTTGCCTGTACGAGAACATTTGTCCATGTTCCGTAAAGATCTGAGTAGGATCCTCCGGAACATTTTCCGTCGGCGTCCACAACGCCAGTTAAGGTCGCAGGGCGACTGGTGGTTTCATTAGATTTTAATGCTATATTATATAAGTTCCCTTATATTCGAGTGTTCCATAGGTATGCATTCGTATACACGCTTCCTTGGGCGGCAGTGTGGTCTAGTAGTAGAGCGCCAGACTCGTAATCTGAGGAACCAGGTTCGAGTCCACTAGAGCCATGAAGCATGGAATGTTTTTCCGATAGCTGCGCCCCTTCGGGCAAGCTAGGCTCTTGTGCAGAGAAAACTGGGCTCCGTCTTTCGGAAAGAGACGTTAAGCCGTTGGTCCAAAGGGTTAAAGTAAGAGGAGAAGGATAGTATTGGTAGTAGATTGCGAATCCTGCGGGGATATGCGATAAATTACGAATTTTACAGAATTTTTTTTTTACGCGCTTCCTTAGTCACTTCGTGTATATACGCATATTTCCCATTAAGAACTTCTGAATTATGAAAAAACATTTCACATTTTTTAATTAAACGATCGATTTCGACCTTGCATTGTATCACTTTTACAGATTCGAATTCATTGAGCTGCATTAGGTGTATGAAGACTTGGCTGGATGTGATTTTCGGTAGCGGAATATCGCATTCTTCAACGTTTACTAGTGATAGAGTATCTATTATTATTAATAGATGCGATGTCCAACAACACAGTATCCGACAACTTTTTAATACATTTTTTTGGACATTATTATGTTGTAGATGAACTATAGCTATTTCATCAGCACCATATAGTTAGATTACTTTTTTCTCGTTTAGAATCAGCTGCATATAATTTGCCGGTTGACATACGAGACAAATGCTGGGTAAACATCCTGTTTAGGGGCCACCTCCGATGGCTTTGACCTTGACATATGTTGTCAAGGTCACCCTCCTGAGTGACCTTCAGAAGGTTTTAGTCGGGGGTCGCTTTTAATTAAAAAGTTATAAACAAAAAAAGTTTCGAAAAT
>NW_020217520.1:0-488 GCF_003070985.1 Temnothorax curvispinosus | reverse complement strand
TTAAAACAGAGAATACTTTATTTCGCGAGAAAGTCGCTGCTTTACCAAAACACAACATTTAGAGCAGTAAATTGTTGATAAATTGAAGTCTTTTTGTTAAAGTAGAGAATACTTACATGGGTTAGATGACGCGCTTTACACAGTTAAATACTTTTAAAGCGCGTCATCTAACCCATGTGGCATCTCGCATATTAACTTTCCACGCATGAAAAGTTCACGCATACACTTTTCACGCGAACCGAGGTTCACCCACACCCCCCTGCTTTCGGGGGAGGTGCGGTAGCCCCGAAATAGTTCACGCATACACTTTTCACGCGAACCTAGGTTCACCCACACCCCCCTGCTTTCGGGGGAGGTGCGGTAGCCCTGAAATAGTTCACGCATACACTTTCCACGCGAACCGAGGTTCACCCACACCCCCTGCTTTCGGCGGAGGTGCGATAGCCCCGAAATAGTTCACGCATACACTTTCCACGCGAACCGAGGTT
>NW_020217519.1:0-1720 GCF_003070985.1 Temnothorax curvispinosus | reverse complement strand
GTACCACCCTTATCGCAGAAGAAACAACGGGCGATAGAGGTTTTATTAACAATACAGTACTGTAAAATAAAATGGCATGTTATGTGTATGTTGATGTTAATTAACATCATTATATCGCAGGGATTAAATATTGGAACAGCGAACAAGGTTTACCTTGAATTTCCTCATAGATGGTGGCCGGAGGATAAAGCCACCTTTGATTTTATCTGGCCAGAAAAAGTTAAAGAGGAATTCTTGCAAACTTATGGTCAAGTAAGTAAATATTCGAGTGTCTAATCTAAGAATGTTTCCGAATGCCTATCTAAACTTGCAGATTATAACGAATAATTTGTTTAAAAGTCAATTTCGACGATTTTTTCCCTATCCTTTTACTAATCTCATCAAATATTTGTTTTAGAGTAGCGAGTGGCTCTGTGACGTGTTCACGTTTTTCACTGTGGCTTATAAGCCGAATCTTTTATGTGCTTGGATAACTGGAAAAAACGCGAGACACATAGAAACCTTATCGGATGTTGACGTATACGACGGATTGTATTTATTGTTAAATAAATCATTTGGAGAACATTACAATGTTGTGAAACCAACGAGAATATTAAGGTTATTATTAATTTTCCATTGGAACTGATTGAAAGAAAAATAATTAGATCCGCTTTAATTTATGGCCTTACTATATTGCCTGTTTTTTTTTTAACTTTTAGATCTAAATGGTATACCGATGAACATTTTCGAGGCTCGTATAGTTTCCAAAGCATGGTTTCCGAACAAATGGATGTAAAACCGAGAGATCTGGCCGAACCAATTATGAGTGGAAATAAACCTGTAAGTATCCAAAAATAAAGATAACATAATATTTTTCATTATTTGACACATTATAGTTAGTCTCCTCATCGTTTTATGTTGATTCTTCATTTTGTCAAAAAATCAAGATATGTTCTATTTTTAGCCTTAGTCTGTCATGTAGTTTTATCTTATATAAGTTGATCGTATTGTACAAGAAAGACTATTGACATTAACGAAATTAATCATGATTAGATAATTCTTTTCGCTGGAGAAGCTACGCACGATCATTATTATTCTACTGTACACGGCGCCGTGGAAACTGGTTTCCGCGAAGCTGATAGACTAATCAACTTTGAAAGGTAAGATTATGTCGATTGAAATTCATTTAAAGCTTAATATCAATAGCGTAATAAATACAATATTACAATAATAACGCTTAAAGCATTCATTTTTATCACATTAATTAATTATTATTTTACTTAATCAAATACGTTTTAAAAAATTGCGGAAAAATCGATTCTTAAACATTTTTTGCCACAAAATTTTTAATTTTTATAAATTAAAACTTATATTTTTCACTAAATTGTGATTTTTTCCAGTTTAATAAAATTAAATGAAAAAAAGGGAATGGTCTGTAAAGTAAAATTTAGTTTATAAATGATGTAAAATGTTTCTCTGTGGAATCATATCTAATGCATAATAAATTAATAATCCTTTCTGCTTATTTTTGCATGATCTCGTGTTGTGTTATATTACGTTATTATGTCTAGCTTATTAATGTTTGTATATTTTATTTCATATGAAACTTTTTTTTAATAGAAGTAGGTTTCTCTGCTTAATTTATTGTTACTTTTAAACATATCAGCTTTAAATTTTGCACAATAATACTTTTGCAATTATATTTACATTGATTGCATGCTTTTTCTTAGGCAATTAAACG
>NW_020217518.1:0-2849 GCF_003070985.1 Temnothorax curvispinosus | reverse complement strand
GTTGTGTTCAGATAATTAAGGGCATTATTTTAGGTTGTTTAAAATTTCTGTGTTTTATGGATTTCCATAATTTTTATTTATATCTCGGAATTAGGAAAGGATATGATGTGGGAGTTTTTGTTAGGTTACTTGACATGCTCTGCTGGGTATCTGTAGTGCTTTTATTTATTATCTTTAATAATATTTTTATGATAAATTTTATTGTTAATTAGTTTATTTTGAGAGATACAATAATGGTTTATAATCAAAAGTTATTTGACCTTTTGTGATAGTTCTAGTAATCACATTGACTAGGTCTGTTAATAATATAATTTAATTGTTTATAACAATCATGTTTGAAAAAATGCTAATGAGATAATTATTATTTTATCGTGATAATGTTCCTTAGGCATAAAAGGTTATGTTCTTATGAATAATCTATTTTTAATTAATTCATTTATATTTTATTTTAATTTTCTAAGTTTATTTTTATGGAACATGTATTTATTCATATGTTAAATTGAATTTATATTGCATAAAAGATCTCATAAAGCTTGTAATATTCATTTACGATCAATTTTAGTGACTCTGGGGAATTTTAACAAGCAATTGTCCAAAAGTTTATAGTGTGATTCATGCAAATGGGGCTTAAGCTTGAAAGGGTACCTTAAGGCAGCCATGTTCTCTAGGCTTATGTCTACTGCTTTAAGAACGCGTATTCGCATCAGCTGAGTGTTTGTTGTGACAGCTATTTTAAAGAATAATTGTTGTTTTCAGATGCTGGGGACTTCTAGCAATGAAGATGGAAAATCGAAAAATTTATGCGGGTGGAATATAGCGGTGATTATACCGTCAGACGTGACAAATTGACGGAAGGGCACCACCAGGAGTGGAGCCTGCGGCTTAATTTGACTCAACACGGGAAACCTCACCAGGCCCAGACACCGGAAGGATTGACAGATTGATAGCTCTTTCTTGATTCGGTGGGTGGTGGTGCATGGCCGTTCTTAGTTGGTGGAGCGATTTGTCTGGTTAATTCCGATAACGAACGAGACTCTAGCCTGCTAAATAGGCGTACCTTATGGTATCTCGAAGGCCCCCGGCTTCGGCCGGCGGGTTTTTACTACCAACGTACAAACAAATCTTCTTAGAGGGACAGGCGGCTTCTAGCCGCACGAGATTGAGCAATAACAGGTCTGTGATGCCCTTAGATGTTCTGGGCCGCACGCGCGCTACACTGAAGGAATCAGCGTGTGTTCCCTGGCCGAAAGGCCCGGGTAACCCGCTGAACCTCCTTCGTGCTAGGGATTGGGGCTTGCAATTGTTCCCCATGAACGAGGAATTCCCAGTAAGCGCGAGTCATAAGCTCGCGTTGATTACGTCCCTGCCCTTTGTACACACCGCCCGTCGCTACTACCGATTGAATGATTTAGTGAGGTCTTCGGACTGGTGCGCGGCAATGCGTCGGCATTGCCGATGTTGCCGGGAAGATGACCAAACTTGATCATTTAGAGGAAGTAAAAGTCGTAACAAGGTTTCCGTAGGTGAACCTGCGGAAGGATCATTAACGTTTACGGAGGTCCCACCAGTTTGGAGACTGAAAGTTAAACACAGAGAGACGCACACGCGCACCTTGTGCCACATCCGAGAGAGGATGCCAAGAGGATTGTCTCGAACGTGGTGTTCGCACCACGCGTTTCGACGCCTTCGATCGTCGTCGTCGCGCGCACCGCCACAACACCGCCGTGTCGTGTAACGTCACGGCGTCGTGTTGCGTCTGGGACTGTGTGCGCGCGCGCGAAGTGACGCGAGGCGCGCGATCGTACGGAAGCGAGGCGCTCGGCGATTCCCCCGATCTCTCTCGAGATCTCGGGCGTCAGCTGGGCGCGTACCGGTGGTAACCTGTGCCGCGCGCGTGCAAGCGCGCGCGCGCTGAAGGGCCGAGAGAACGCAGTGCTCTCTTCGCGCCCGATGGTTTTTCAAAGACTTCCGCCCCGGCTCTCGCCTCGCGCGAGAGACGCTCCGATTATCGCGTGACAATATCCTCTCTTTTGCATCTCGTTGTGCCGCCTATATAGCCCCCGTCAAAAGGGGCGGCGGTCCGCGCGTGCTCGGACGCGCGGCCAGGCTGATCGAAGGGCCCGAAAAAACCCGAGACGCATACGGAAGTACGTTGAAGCGTTGAGTTAAAGAACGCAAAGCAAAAACGATTACCCTGAACGGTGGATCACTTGGCTCGTGGGTCGATGAAGAACGCAGCTAATTGCGCGTCAACTTGTGAACTGCAGGACACATGAACATCGACATTTCGAACGCACATTGCGGTCCACGGATACAATTCCCGGACCACGCCTGGCTGAGGGTCGTTTCAATACCGACATACTGCTTGCGCCCTTGCGTAACGACGGCTAAAACGGGCGCGCGGTTAAGCGCGTGTGACGTCCTGGGTGATGCGAGGTGGCTTCGATCCGGCAGAACGTCTCCGTTGATGGGTTCTTTTTCTTGCAGTTAAGGAGGTAAAACCCCAGGATAATTAGCTGTTGGTCGGCGATGTAGATTATGGTTCCTTGGATCCGTCGAAGGTAGGTAATTCAATAATCTCCAATAATCTTTATCTTTCTTTTGATATAAAACAGTATGATATTTATTGTAGAACTTTTACGATACAAGTGGTTTATGTGGGAGGATGGAACAAGTATAAGATATGTGACCTTTCCTGGCTCGTTCCACACTCTCCGTCGAGAGGGTGAAAGATTCTGCTTTTATACAATTTTGGAAACGGTAGTGGGAGGTGACCACACCTTGTTACAATGAGTCATAAGGCGTTGCCTAGCGGATGTGAGTCTACTTCTAGGGGTGTGGCTCGCTAG
>NW_020217517.1:0-1096 GCF_003070985.1 Temnothorax curvispinosus | reverse complement strand
AAGCGAAGCAAAAAATCCATCGATATCTGTGCGTTTTATTACAATGGAAATTTATGTGAAAGTTTATAGTTCGTTGCTCATTCAATAAGATCGAAGAAACCGAATGTTGGCGAGCTTGACTACGCAGTAGCCAACTTGACCAGTGTAGTAGCTGATAGGCCGAAGCCCCAAGCCGAGACCGCCCGAAGCGCCAGACGTTTCGCGGACGAATTCGAAGAGCGTGTGTGACCGGTCCATCAATGCTTTACGATCTCTCGAGAGATTCGTGAGAAATTTTCACGCGCGAGATACCTATTCACTTGCGACGGAGCGATTCGAATGCGATTCCGCGATCGTCGCGACGCGTCTCGTAATCGGCCATAATTTAAGATTTATTATGGAGCTATTTAACATCAGATAATGTTCGAGAAATATTTAAATAAATATTGGAAATCTGGTCGAAATAGCGAATTATCGGGAAAAGAGTAAGAGATGCGGGACTACAGGAGTTAATTACAAGAACGAAAAAACATGCGCGTACTCCTTAGAATGTGATATATTACGATTCACAAAGTAGCCAGTATCGTATAGATATATGTAGCGTCAACTTCAACAACTATCTAACGTCTAGCTAATATTCAAGTTATTTCGATAAATATTAAAATGATAATTGGCGCAGCTAATTACATACCTGGCAATAATCGTACGACCGTTGCGTTTTCGATGCACTTCAGCGAGATGCGCGCGAAACGGATTTCGAGCGACGTCCGGTGTCAGCGATGTGCCGCGCAACCGGCGCAACACCGGATTGACGATCCCGCCATCGCCGTAACAGAGCGAAATGTCCGCGATTACGAGGAACGTCCGATGTTGTACGACATATTCGCAATTAACTTTCGCACGTAATTACAGAATGAAATAAAGCGTTACATAGTAACAAACACAACGTGTTTGCAGGACAGTTACGATTAATTCGTACCTTTAAACGCGTTGCATTGCATGCTAAAAACTCACTTGATAAGATCCATCCAAACCGACGAGAAGTGACCGCTTAAAAAAAAAAAGATAATAAAAAATTCACACAATAGCACAGAAATAAAACACAACGACCAGTATA
>NW_020217516.1:0-2475 GCF_003070985.1 Temnothorax curvispinosus | reverse complement strand
GACAGAGAACAAAAAACATCGCGTTACGCGACGGAATTGCGAAATACCCCAAGCAGCATTTTGACGTCCGCCCGACGTTAAGATAAACACACTTAACGTTGGTATCCAACGTTTTTGCTACGTCGTTTTAACCCTCTTTTGCACTAATTTGGGGAATCAAATTTAGGTTGTACCAACGTTGGGATCCGACTTATATAAGTTAAATTAACGTTACATTTTTTCCACTAGTTTTAACATTGGTATAAGTAATTTTTGTAAACTTTGATTTTGTACACTCTGCTAGACCTGAGGTTATTTTTTCACAACGTACATTTTAGGTGTAGTTTTCGTGCTTCTATTCAAACCATATGACGGCATTGGTGTAATAAATGTATCATAATACGTACTTATCAATTTGGCACAAATAAAATGGCTTTAGAGGAAAAATATAGTTTGCGCAGTCTTTGATACTATTGTAATTTTGCCATAAATACACAAATCCAGCACTGAAAATTTATAACGAAACCCACTTTATTGATAAATGTGGAAATAATAGGTCGAAATTAGATGAATCCCTTCTAAAATATTCGAATTTACTAAATATTCTATTAAATAACTAAAATTTTCAAAATGTAGATTTTAATTTTTTTTAATCAAAATTACTTTTAAGATAAACATGTTGTCAAAACTTTAACAACAGATATTATATAAATGCGTTAAATTGTTAATAAAATGCGTTAAAAAATATAAATCTAAAGATACTGGAAAATAGCGGATTATTTGCCTTCCTCTTTGAGGAATGAAAATGGCGAAGTCAGCGTTCCACAACGTCAGTCAGAAATGACCATAGGCGACGTTTCACAACGTTAGCGTTTTACAACGTTTGATAACAAAACGTTGGTTTACGTTGGGAATTACGTATTGAAGTCGTTCGAAAAGTGTAGTGCAGAGTATAACGAACGTTAAATATCTTAACGTCGGGTAATTATTCCTCCAAATTAGCACATCGCTATTCGAGGCCAGTAATTGTAAGGAAAATAGTGGAGCCAATGGTCGTAGAGCTTACAAATCCGGTAAAGACATCGGGAAATACTATGTTACTGACCTCAAAATACCGCGACGTAGTTTACGAATAAAGTAAATTTTCTATAATAGATTTGGCCTCATCTAACACTGGACCCTACCATCTCTTCCATTTCGTAACTCACTTAAAGTACACCTATTGTAAAACTACAAAATTCGAAGAATTGAAAATTTAAAATGACCAACTGAGTTGACTCTGAATTATGGCTCCTGCACACAGGATGCGGCAACGCTAGGGAATAACGCGTGGCTCACGCGTTAGCCAATCAATCGACCGTTTTTTTTCCGGAAATAATAGATATGTAACTTCCGCCGCGCGTGAAATGTTGAACTCGATCCTACTTTTGCCGCGCGGAAGAGAACGTCAATCAATTGTACCAATAGATACCATATTTAATTTCTAGTGAATCTTAAAAAAATTCTTGAACGCGGAGAGTGGAGACGCATTGTGCGATTTATCGTCGGCACGTGAAGAGTAATAAAAACTATTTGAGTTGAGAGGTTTCAACTAAATATTTAAAGTTATTTTCGGAAGAGACAATAGTGATATAAAATGGATGATGATCAAATACAAGATAGAGTGAGTAATAAGAAAGAAAACTGCTAATTAATACTTGCAGTAATTATAGGTTATGTAAATATTCATTTACAGTTATGTATGACATGGTTATTAGTTTATGTAATAATAGATATAAAACTTAAATTATACATAGTACAAATAAATTTGTATTACATTAATATTGTTTCACAAATTGTTATTTATATTTTATATTAAAAAATAATTTATACCTCATTCTTCTTTGCAGTGGTGTCAGGATTGTGATACTGTGGTCCCAATTTCAGAGAATCATGATTGCAGTATTTACGTTGATAGTACGATTAGTATAATAGTAGTAGTACTAGTAATACTTCCAATAAAAATGATTATTCAGAGAGGTTAATTGCTGCGGTATTTGAAAGAGAAATTTTGTGGAATTCAAAACTGCCTTACAAACTTAGGGGACCATTACAGATAAAACTATTATGGACTGAAATAGATACATGTTTGGGTAAGGTTTTATGAACATATATTATTGTGACTAATCATACAACACTGTGTAAAGTCCTAAAGCTATGTACTTTATTTTTTACTAATCATGTTTATTATATGAATGAAACTAGATTTAACTAATGTGAAGCAATTAAACTATAGAAGGAGGCAGGGTTAAGGGGGGGGACACAGTTGGGTATTCGTGCTTAGAATATGACTGGGTTTGTCTTGACGCTTTCAGCGCTGTAAGCATCATTTTATCTTTGTTGCACATCGAACATCAAACAAAGATAGAGCGATGCTTTCAGCGCTAAAAGCGTCAAGACAAACGCAGCCTTATAAATTAGTAACATGAAATACAGCAACAGTTTCGATCTTCAATA
>NW_020217515.1:0-1670 GCF_003070985.1 Temnothorax curvispinosus | reverse complement strand
TTTCCGCCGTTCGCAATAATTTTACGATTATTAAGAAAGATCCAAGACGACGGCGCTAGAGGTATAATTGTGGTGCCACATTGGCCAGCTCAGGTTTGGTTTCCTGTCTTCACTGCCATGCTGGATGGCGAACCAATTTATTTTAAACCACATTTGAACTTGTTACGTTCTTTGAACAGGCAGCCACACCCGATTTGGAAGAGGATTACCCTGGTTTCCGGAGTGCTATCTGCGAAGCGCTAAAAAAGAAAAATGTACCCAAAGAAGCGCTTACGGTCATGTTATCCTCACTGTCGGGGTCATCGCTCAAACAATATGATAGCTGCTTAAAGAAGTGGTGGTCCTTTTGCCGTCAAAATGCCATCGAGCCATACAGATGCGACGCATCACAAGTAATAAAATTCCTGATGGCAGAGTTCAAAAGAGGGGCTTCTTATGGTACGCTGAATAGCTGCCGATCAGCGATCGCTCTGTTGCTTGGTCCAAAATTGGGAGAAGATCCTCAAATACGGAGACTGTTTAAAGGCATTACGAGACTTCGACCGGGAAGGCCAAAATACGAGTCGACGTGGGACCCACAAATCGTTTTAAATCACCTTTCGCAATGGGGACCGAACGACGCGATTACGTTAGAGAAACTCACGTTTAAGTTGGTAACATTGTTAGCCTTAGTCACAGCACAGCGCATGCAGACACTCGCGTCGATTGACATCCGAAATGTACAAAGATCTACGGACTTGATAGAGATTAAGATTCCGGACAGATTGAAGACGTCAAAAATGAATAAGAAGCAACCGACTTTAATTATCCCCTTCTATAAGGAAAACACTGACGTCTGCGCGGTTTCGACATTAGAAATGTATTTAAGCAGGACAAAGGATTTGCGAGGAACAGAAACTCGATTATTTGTAACACTTAAAAAACCATATAAAGGTGTATCCAGCCAGACCTTGAGTAGGTGGATAAAAAAGACTCTTAAGGAAAGCGGAGTGGATACAGATATATTCGATGCATATAGTACTCGTCATGCGTCAACATCCACAGCGAAAAGAAGTGGTGTCAACATAGACGCAATTAAAGGAGCCGCGGGATGGACGGAGAGATCTGGTACCTTCGCCAGATTTTACGACAGGAATATTATTACAGATAAAGGAACTTATGCAAAGGCTATTCTAGATAGAGTCAATGATTAACACTGCGTGTCATAAATGTTGGCTATTATTTTTTTTTCTTCTCTAAATGTTCTTAATCGAATAAAAATAAACGGGTATGAAAAATTCTGAGACACTGAATCTCTGCCGTAACACACTTTAAATAACTACATACTGATCTCGAGGAAGAGGCGCGCAATACAATTATATGATTAAACGAACTTACCTGTAAGTGAAGTTCTATCATAATTGTATGAACCGCCTCTTCCGAAGAGATCAGACCCACCCAATAAAATTTTCCCTCTTTTTTAATGCTGTACGCATTAAAAACCCTGGTAGTTACGGCAGCACTTTGAATAAATGAGCTAGGGAACGCTAGAGACACGGACCGGAACGAAAAACTTTAACTGAAAAGATGGTGGCGACATCGGTGCATAGTGGAAGCTATTTTTTATTACCTATTTTTTATATACCGCACGCAGGCCCCTGGGTCAGTTTTAATTTCTGACGTCCACTTAC
>NW_020217514.1:2710084-2858594 GCF_003070985.1 Temnothorax curvispinosus | reverse complement strand
TTTTTTTTTTAACGCGGGGGAAATCCTCTCGGCCCGGGGAGAGGCCAAGAGTTATGCTAGACTCTTGTTACCGGCTAAAACCCCCGGGTGTCCTTCTCCGGCGCGATATAGGGGGGTTCCGCATGACTTTCAGCGCATCCATTATGTGAATACTCCAAATTAAGTTTTTGTCTTTTTCAGAGTTTCAATTTGTCAATTTTACGTTCTCTGAACTTGGTTTGGTGAGTAGCTTTCATGTCTCTTCGTCGATTAGTCATTTTCATTTCTAGTCCGAATATTTTGCGGACTATGAATAATTGCAGAATTTTTCCGATTTTTCTTCTTGAAATTTACACTTTCTTTGTACATTCAATTTTTTAAATTCTCACCTTATACTTTTCGGAGAGCTTGAGATTATTTAATTTCATCTATATCATCGCTTCGCTGCAGATGGCTCAAAGTAGAGCCAAAACGTGTGATTTATAGTTTGTAAATGTATGATTTATAGTTTGTAAACGTACGATTTATAGTTGGTAAACGTACGATTTATAGTTAAATTATTAATTGAATATTACATAGCGTCAATTCACGCACAACTAACCGCGTTTGACTTTCATAGTTTACTTCTCCTTATACTCGTTAATTTTAATATCAAGAGTCATCAGCTAATTAATCATTTACTCCGAATAAACTCGGTCATTTTCCATCGTTCATGCTTGCAAACCTTAGGACGATTTCTAATATATTATTTTCGGCGAGATAGCTGTTATTATTTTCTAAATTATTTTCTAACAGAGCAAATATAAATAGCGAGCAAATATAAATAGTAAATATAAATAGCGAAGTTTTTTCGGTAGTCAATATAATGATGTCACGTATCACATAATAATTTTTAAAAATACTGCTCATCGCGAGATATGTAGAAGTTTAAAGTCCTTCAACACGCCTATCCTTTCGTTACAGCCAGAAATTTAAGAAAATAAAAAATATGCTAAAATAAAAAAATGACCATAAACGACCACGTTAGATTCAGCTATAAATACACAACTCCGCTTCGACCGCGCTCTCAAGCATTATTCTTATTAGAATTATACAAGGCTCGCGTTTTCTTCAAGAACGAAAATAACCGATTGGCGGATATCCAAATGCGATATCAGGCAGATCTTCGAGGACAATCCGCCGCGGGCATTATGTTGGGAAATTTGTTCTTCGGCCATCCCGTTTTCATCTTTCGCATTAACGCGATCAAGGTTTCTCGGCGCGAGCATCAATCTTTCCTCGTAACCGCACCGTATTCTGTGTACTTAACACTTTTAAGGATAGCCTCTTATCTATATCCCCTTTAATCAATATCGTTTTTTAATTTCTACATTCATATACACACATGCATACAGAGATATAATACACACACAGGGATTATAATATACAAGCACGTTTTCCCTATACGTAATTGGCGTATATTTCCGTTTGAGATCAATACGTTCATGTGTAACATAAAATGTGTAACGTATCCCATCTTTTATAATGTTTTATCATACGAATAATATGTCAATCTATTTTCAATTTTTTAAATCAATTTACAAGGAATTAGTTTATTATAATTAATTTAAGAGAATCGTTGGACCGGAATATTGGATTACTTACTGGAAAGTGCATTTTTATAGAAGTTAAAAACATTAATAGCTGGAATTATAATGCGATTCATAATTTTATTTTTTTTGGAAAAGTGCACCTATCGCATGAACGAACGAGTTATCGTGCATGCCCCCCGGCAGCGATGGAGCACATTCCAAGTGTAAGCACACCTTGAGAGACGCGAAGGAGAATACGGGATAAAGAGTCGGGTCAACGTCCCGTTTCTCTCGAATCCCAAATACATTTAATGTACGAGTGCCCGTCCGCACTCTCGCCGTGCGTTTCGCGCCTGTGAGATATCCCTCGCGCCACGCCGCGCCGTGCCGCGTGCGCCTCGTCGAATTTGCCAAGTCCTCCGGTTATCTCACGTACGCCACGCCGGTATCGCATTGCACGGGCATTGCTGTACGAGGCAGCAACGTAATATGATGAGACAATGGCACCGTACGCGGTATTTAGTAGCAAAATACTGTCCTAGTTTCACTTTAATGACAACGTCAGAATCCGCGCCGTAGCTTGCCGCACATAATTGCTTGGCTCGAGTTATTTCGCTTTGATTTAAAATGGCGAAATATTGATATCGTGGAATATAACGAGATTTCGAATAATAGAGACACTGACGTCAGTATCAATTTATCTAATCCTGTTAATCACGAATTTTATAATGTGTGATATAAGAGAGAGAGAAAAATGGTAAAACTACATATAAAGTCCAAAAGCTTTCGGCCAAGGATATAAAAAAGATGATTAAATAAAACAACCATTTTTATTTTTCTGTATAATTACCTTTCGTTTTAATATATTTTTTTATAACGATGAATTAATTTTTCTGTATAACTTTTCACTAAAAATATCCTGAATTTCTGTCCTTAAAATTGTTTTACAAAATTGTTGTCACAGGTAAATTTTTTTCATGCAAATCAGACTTCAATTTTGAAAATTATCTTTCAAATTAATTTTTATTTTTCAAAATTGAACCTTACTACGTACGCGCGCGAACTAAGTATAGCGATTTTAAAATGTATTCTCTTCTGGTAACATAAAACGCGTTCCACCGTATTTCATTACGAATAATCGGTAACAAAATATGCAAAAAATACACGAAAGTCTGCTGTCTGCTCCGCGATGAAAGGCGTTCGTGATTAATAACAGATTGACATGTGCGAACTCGTCGAAAACCTTTCGTTGCGAAACAAGGAGATGAGAATAGATCTCGCTCGGGACAACGGGAGATAAGTGCGAAAAAGTGTGTCATAAAGGCGGATGCTTTCTGAGAAGATCTCTTCATCGCAATATACTTCAAAGATGAAGCAACGAGCAGTTCTGCACGCTGGATAAACATGTCGGTGCCATATACGCTTTATCGCGAAAGTTAGTGCCTCGAATACGTTTGTTTTAAATACATCAATGGACGTGCGGTGTTGGCGATTACGTTTCGGTAACAGTCTTTTCAAAATACTTGCAGAGACAAGTCTGTTTTCTCAATATTGGATTGTACAATCGGTATGTATTAGTTACAATTTACAATCTTCGCTCTGCATAGAAAATATTATTTTTCCTATTTTACATCCTAATTCACAACGGCATTAAATATACATATTTAACGAATAATTCTCGCCTATCAGTTACCCACCACTTTTTCGTTAAACTTTTCGATCAGTACTCTATCTTTATTGATCGACAATGTCGGGGATGTCGCTGTCTTATCAGTATATTCAAATTAAAAGAAACTTTTAATTCATCGGAGTACTTTGAAATCTCATATTACTGTTTCATAAGTAAACGAGATGCTTTCTCCACACCCTTTTCGGTCTGCGATGTAAAAATGGATTGCTCCGAGCAAGAAATGCATCCTTATCGACTGTAATGCATTCTGAGATGTGCGAGCATCTATTAAAAATAAGTAAACATATGCGTTCATCGCACAACGAAAACAGACGTATGCGCCATAAACTGACGGATAGCAGTCCTTGAATCCGTAACACGCCGCACGATCACCGCCCCGGCCGCGGCCGGCGGCCTGTCGAAAGACCGAACTGTCGGAACCAGTTAGACGGCCGTCCCCATGAAACATCCGCGCTATCAGCATTCTCTCATTATAGCGTACGAAAATAGACGTCGTTACTTCGTCGCTTACTCTGACCGGCGGCTCAAAAGCGGGCGTTATTCTTAGCCAAAACTCAAACTCTTACGTAAAACCGGCCCGCGGTATAGCGATGTTTTGGAGCATCATTAGCGCTAGAAACGTTTCTCCATGCCCGACGTGTCTTCGGCCATTCGCGCGGGTATAGATTCACCACCAACCCGGAAGAGACTGGTACGTCATACAAGTGCAGCACGGACGGCTATCCCGAATGAGTTAACGGATAAAAATAGAAAAGCTCGTAGATTAATTTAGAAATACCTTTCTGATCGACTGCAAGGAATTTGCCTTCCGGCGGAATTTTCGCTGTAAAAACTCACAAATTCAAGCGTCTGCTTGAAAAATCTATAAATCACCAAGTTTAGTAACCTCCCGTATACATGTCACATTCTGCATACGAAAAGAGCGCGGAAGAATAGTGAATAGCTTTTTATACAGCTGTAAATATCGCTTGCTGTATTTCGATGCTCTAGACCAGAAAACTATGTCGTTTTTTATAGCGACAATATGGTCGAAAACTTTTATAATAATAGTTTATCAGGCCGAACATGTGTTTTCGGCGAGCTTTATTCGCCGCTAACGCGAATTTGAGAGGAGTTAATCTAAATATATATACGTATACATGTATGAAGGAAAGGGAAAGAGAGAGGAAAGAGAAAAAGAGAGCCGAGAAGTATTACGGAGCACGCGTCGATGACGGCACAGAGAATCGTATTTATTTATAAACGATTTTTATAAATGAAGTGCTAAACAGTCGTGATGAAGCCACCTGCCAGACAAACAGGCGATCGATCACAACGTATTCTAAAACGAGTTCAAATACTGACAGACTAATGAATTGCCTGCCGTTCATCTTTATCATATATGTCTCCAATGTTTCCATCGATTCGATATATGCATGAATAATTACCACTCGATTGCTTTATTCGCGAAATGTATGTATCTGTGTTTTGTGTTACATTGAACTGATATCAATTCAGACAAGAATCGAGCATATCGGCTTTAATGTTATCGGTGAAAATATCATTGAAAGTAAAATCATGGAACTAAAATAAATTGATTGTAGAAAGAGGGAAATGAATGTTATACAGAAATATTTAAATTACTACTGTAATGAGAAAGTATCTTCTTTCGAAAAATATGGTTTCGATATTTTCTGAGCAAATTGTTTCTAGTGACATTTTAATTTTTAATAGATAGCAATATTCAAATAATTATAAAATTTCTAAAAAGAGAGGATGTCTTAATAAAGATTTAATCAGACGAGAGATTCAATTTTGACGCTACTTTTTAAAAGAACTTTGTTAATTGTGGGCATCAACGTCCCAATCCCCCTTAAAACATCAAACGCTATGTTTCGTTGCACGAAGGATGAATGCTAAACGATCCGTGTATTTTCATATTTCGTCAGAGATGTTTCTGAAGAAAGATCGTTGGAATAATAATAATAAATCATCGTCAGTAAGATCGCATTCGTCGAAATTTACGAGATATTATCAAAGAGCAATTCACGTCTTTCCCCTATCGCTGGTCAGAAGAGCTCTATTGCTGCGAAAGCGGCTTCAATGTCTAACGATATCATTAGCACCCGGAAATTGCTGCCGCGACAGTTTGAAAGGGGATAGCACCAACCCTGTTAATTTAAAGATTAAAAAATTTACACATATGCGTAAATTCTGGGGATCAACTGGAGTAAAGAAGCATTACACATTCTAATAAAGCATTTTAATCTGAATACAATAAAAAATAGCAGTTATACACATGCCATTTTCAAAAAGAACTTCAGAGACTCTTTCTTTCTTTAATATCTATTTATTTCCAAGATTAATATTTATTTCTGAAAAATGTATATTGGATTTTGCGCATACGAATGCACAATGTGATTCTTTATGCTAGAAAAAGCAACTTTAGCAAAATTATGTCCGAGCAGCAGTTTAAAGTCAATGATTTATAGAGCATTCGATTAACGCGCGCCAAAAATTTACGTTGTTTTACTATTCCTCTAAAGATTTCATAACAACCATGCATGATATGATGTTATGATAGCGAGAAATTATTTAAAATGTAATATAAAAAAGAATTGGCACCCGAGAATATTTGAAATCCAATCTAATTGTAAGTTAAATGAACTCCCGTTTGTTCATTTCATTTCGGCTACGAGTTTATGTCTTTCTGTATCTTTGCCAGTGCTCTCTCAACATACTCACATCGTGAGCAGTACTGCTCCATAAATACGTTTACTGTGGGCATATGAGCGAGAAGAGCATCGAGCGTATGGGTGACTGAAGCCGCATCCGTTTTCGCTCTTTCTTTTGCCGAGCGATTGCTTTCGCTGCTAAACTACTCACAATCAGACATTACGTATAAATACGCTTCCTCTCGCTCACATGTTCTAATAGCCCTGTAATGATTCTTTCTCATCAAATATATGTCCATGATATATACGCAACATCCTGTCTTAAATTCTACAAACTCTTTCATTAACGCGATCTTTATGAGTCTAATGTCAAGAAGCGAAAATTCGCGGTTGCATATTGAATTTTTATCCAAGAAAATATTTAAGGAATCTGGATTCCTTAAATCGATTTAAATTTACTGTAAATAAAATTTGTGACTGAGAAGCTACGCGATAAGTATACACTTTATATAATGGTTTCCATTTCTCTCTATATCTTTGTAATTTGTATGCGCCTCTCTGATCCGCGTGAAATTAATATCGGACAAGACTGCGATCAAATATTAAATTTTCCTTGTTACGGCCATGAATTAACGTGGTCAGTTTCCACAAGTATCTACGATTTTCTGTCACGTATAACGTACGTTTAATTTATTAGACAAACTAATTCAACGGGTAATATCCAGCCCGTTGATTGTAGCGGCTTAATTTTATATTAATAACAATTTATCCAGTGTTTTATTAATCTTTTAAAAGTTTTTAAAACGTTGCATAAACTTACAGTAACTTCTCCGAGATAGAAGTCACTCGTTTAAATTTAAAAACATTTTAGCGCAAGTTGAGAACATTTTGGTTCGCACGACAAACGAAAGTGACAGACATCGGTGCGAAGTACTGATTTATTTATTATTTATATGATTCATCACGGGTCTTTGCCTCGCGACGTACATGACATTCCTTCCGGTTCGGAAGTCTCCACGGTCAGAGCCGTGTCTGTCAAGCTCGCACGGCCTATACTAAGCGACAGGCCCGAATCAAGAATGCATGCCCCGCGCAATGCACAGACGCCGATGGTGATGTAATCCGTCATCGCGTACATGACGTCGATGATTTCTTGCGTGCGCGGCATGAATGAACGACGAAATGAGCGGTGCAGCGAATGCGCATCTCCCGAACCGGCATCGGAAGCACTTAATTGCAATTGATTATAATTAATTCCCCTGGCGTGGATTATTATATTATTAGTCTTGCAGATTAGATGGGTCGACTATAATCTAAATTTACATTCTCAATTAATATCAGGTCAATTATAGATTTAATATTATTAACAATGATATTAGAAGATTATTATCATCAAAATTATCGGACTAATAATTGCAATCGTGATCGCGGAATGAAATTATGTAATCTGTCTTAAATTTCTCACCATCGATCTAATATATATATATATAGCTGGAAATTCATCATCATTTTTTAACTATACGATAACGATATATTTAATAATGATACATGGACGAAAATATTATAATGGTAATAAATGATGACAGATTATGACGAGAGAGATTATAAGTACATTTTTAGCATAAAATTGTTATTTAAGCTATACGTTATGCGGTCCTACCTGACATATTAAACTAAACTCTTCAATCTCTATACATAAACGCAAATAAACATTCAATTAACCTCTGTACCTCTGTACATGTATAATTAATAAGATAATCAAGTATAATACATTTTTTCTTTTTGTTCAGGCGTAAAATGTGTTTATATTTCCGATCTTACAACTTCATATTCATATTTCCACTGTAACTCTCAAGTACCCATCTCTTCTGCTTGTTAGCGCCAAACCGGGTCTAGACCAGGCAAAAGGGCGCGAACAAACGCGAATAAACGAACTTTTGTTTCAACGAGTGCGCGAACAGTGCCGCGAGTATTAGCGGACTCGTTGAAGGAAGGAAGTTGTTCACTCGCGTGTTTATTCGCGCTTGCTCGCTCGGCCTGGATCCGTCGCCTCATCAGACGGCGACGGATGGTCCCCCGATCGATCGAGGAAGAGATCGACTCCGGCCGCCGAATATGACGCGCACGACGCCTCTTTCAGGGTTAACTCGGATCGGTCCTACTTATGTAAAATCTTGAACGAGTAACATTGGGGCTAATTATAAACACGGCCGCCTAGCTGCGATTCGTGCCGACGCTTGTCGGTACCTGCCTCTGCAGCCTGCATGCGTGTGCAATTTGCGCGATGCTGCACACTGGCGGTTTTAGCCGCGCGCGGCTAGCGACCTAAACTAAAAATAATCGGCCGGCCAGAGGGGGTCCGGGGGTCCGATCAACGGCCAACTGGGCCAGTAAAGTAGCCGTGGCTCAACGTCCCAAATATAGTCCGACATCTACATGGCCGTCGATCTATCCCGCGCCGCCGATGCATCGCTGCCGTCGCCCAATCGCGGAGTGCATCTCGGGTGGCATAATACTCGTGATCTGTCACCGGCGATTTCCCCGATGGATTCGCTCACCGCGGTCGCCGTCGGAGCGAGTTTCACGCTTATTCTGGGATAGCTCGTGCCGTCCCGTCGTACTGCGCGCGATATATTGACTCCACTCCGTTGCGGCTTGATTTGTTAAGCCGGAATTTGTCCGCGTGATCTCCTTTAGTGTAAGCACGATTGCATGTGTCAACTGGTACCATTATCTATCAAACAAACTTTATATTCTTTTTTCGTGTTGCTTAATTCAAATAGCAGAGTGACGTTGAAAGGTGACATGGTGACTATTTTGGTTTATTAGACGTCACTATGTCATCTTTTAACGTCACTTTTGCTACTTGGGTACTTTTCTAATATTTTTCCGAAAATATGGTACTTTAACAATTTATTTCATATTTTTTAAAAAGTTCAGATTTTCTTTCCATTTACTGAAATTCATTTATTCTGCATAGCTATCGAACGGAAAATGAATAAATAAAAAGAGCTTGGATAAACTTTTCGAGTGATTTACGAGTCGCGGCATCAGTCGAAATCGTCAAAAGCGATAATGATGCCGATGGCAGACGCGTGTCCCGTTCTATGCGAGCGTGATCGCGGTTTTCAACACATTCCCACTTGAGGAACAGCCATTCGGTCCCCCACCTTGTCATTGTAGTGCCGATGCACTTGGCCCAGCGACAGTCGAACGCAATTTCGGCACTATTCGGTACGAGTGATGTAATCATTACGCGAAATGGATCGATTTATACGAGCTCGAGTCGACGCGGCCGTATTACTTCCCACTTTATCGGGCTGCGCAAATCGTGGCTGCTGTCCTCCTCTAAAATACGGGATAGCTTGTCAGCGGCAAATGTGTCCCTAAGAACGGGGCACTGGCCAGGAAACGCACGTCACTTAGGTTGTTTTAATTTGGTCTTTGTAGACGGCGAAGAGGAGAGTAGTTAAAAATAAGAGACGCGCGTTTGTTTATGTCGCCACATTTTCGATGCAAATCCGCATCTTCTTCTCTTCGCGAGATATCTTCAGCGTATATTTCCCAGAGTATTGAGAGAGGCGATTTTATGTAACACGTTCTATATAAATCTATATCGGAAAGTCAAATTATCTCGTAAGATACGTCTGTTTATTTTAAGAAAGCGTAAATTTTATATACGTTCTTTGAAGAGAAGGTCTTTTGTGTGGAATATACGATCGAGAAAAGTGAATAATTTAATACGTAATGCGCGAGTTTTTTTTATAATACATAACATCAAATAAAAATAATATTGAAAAGTTATATATAACAACAAAAAGTTATTTTTTGCCAATTTAGTCCTGAAACGCATAAAATGGCTCAATCTGATATACATTAATGCTTATTACAATTTTCTATTCGAGTACAGTTATATTTTCACTTACAATTAGCAAAGTATAACGAGACATTAAATGTGAATTTCTATCTATACTTATATTGAATACTTGGCCAATGTCTCTGAGTTTTATTTTTGTACAAGTATATATATGAAATCTAGTATTTTATAGTAATCAAATTAATGAGAGCCGCATATAATAATATTTAATAATAAAAGCAAAGGTTCGCCCTTCAGAGAACAATCGCATTAATATAAATAACGGCTGCGACATACGTATTTATCTTCTCTATGCGCGCCTGCAAAACTGCATGTAAACCGTTATAATAGATGCAACCTTGTCCTGGTAACGAGTGAGCATTCAACAAAATAGACGCTCTTCATAATTTTTACTGAGAATATAAAGAAAGCGCATCGAATGGGTTTCATTAGGGACAATTTCTTTGCATTATTCGATTAGAAAAACGGGACGAATATCACTAGAAAAGAGCCTATTAGACAAAAAGTTTGAAGAAAATCTTTGTAGCATATATTCAGCAACTTATACGTTATCCCTTTAACGTATTCTGAAAAAACAAAGAAGCACAGAAAAGAAAATCCTGAAAGGGATTTAATAGTGCCTTGAGGATCCTAATGTTTCACAAGCATGTTATATGTTAAATTAAATTGTAAGAAAAGATACACTGTTATTTTTCTTTTTCTTAACATCGAAATGGCCCGCGCCGTTAAGAAGAACAAAAGTAGCGGATGAACGAAGGCTGAGATGTGCGTGCTGACATCCCAGAAATTCTGTCGCACTTTAAGAACGGTCTCTATCTATCTTGAGGAAGGCAACGTCACAGCTTCATGAACGTCACGGTTGTTGCGTGACGCATGACGTCGTGAGCGAGTAAACTTATACGCCTCTCTGAATTGTCAAGGAGAAGGCCTAAAATTTATTTATTGCTGAAATAAAATATTAAATTTGTGATCTTTACTCAAAAGTTAATAAAATCATCGTAAACAAAAATATTGCAACTTCTAATGAATTTTTGTAAACGTGGGTTCATAAAAAGTTTCATCAGAATTTAAAAATATTTCAGGAAAATTAATATTATTTAAAAATAAGTTTGTGAGGTAACCTCTTAGTATGTAAATTGAATCTAAATATATCCAAGGTAGACAAAAATGTGAAAAAACTTGAGATTATTCTGAAAGATCTTTTCTAAGCTGTTAAATATTTAATTTGACATGCATGCGAGCGACTGTGAAACGTTAGGACTCCCAAAATGTTACAGACAGATGTCAGATGCAAAAATATAAAAATAATATATAAAGCAAGATTCGGAGTAATTAGTCTCGAAAAACTAAGTCATTTTTATATTACAGGACAAAAACAATTATAATAAGTACGTATATACAGTTTTCCATGAAAAAATATTCCAACGACTGCGAGGAGCGCGCGCGGCAGGTATCGCCCGCGATCCTAAATTATTCGTCGTTCTCCACTGCCGGGGACTCTTTGGCAGGTACCGCGCGGTCCGACGCGACGTCGATGAAACGCAGAAAAGTCTCATCTATCATGTCGAAATACGTAACGCGAAAATAGTCGCAAGGATACGTTCGGGGTCGAACTTGGCGCTGGGCTCACGCGAGTGTGCGCGATCATGCGCCGGCATGAGTTATCGGACTCCCAAGATCCCTGATAGAGCGAGTAGTGCGAGGCCACGTCATTGTCGCGACGTTATCACTGATCTCTGTCACAGACAGATCACTCGTAAAAGCGAAGTCTGAGGATACGGAGATATCACTTCAAGATTGCAGACAAATGTGCAAATTCTATGATTTTTTTTTTAGCGTTCTCGACTTTCTAAGGAATCTCGAATATATTTTAATTTTTTCATTTCTGTGTACGCACGTGCCAAAAAATCACTAACTAAAAAATTAATTAATTAATTCTTGCGTGGAAAAAGATCGTTTTCCAAGGCTGCGCTTCTTGATACGCTAATCATCGGATATTAATCGTATGATATTAAATATAGATATCTAAGGAAAGTCTATGTACGTGTCGTGCTTCGTTGGTTTATCAAAGGTATCTCAAGCTGTGGAAAGGGCAAAGTAGGTTCATTCCTTTAAGAGCACGCGAAAGACGTATTATTAATATTATTATGCAATGATTGGAAGAATATTTCGAGATGCAACATGAGGGCAAGGGCTGCTGTCGATTACGCACACACGGGAGATGATAAAAATATGCGCCGAGAATCAACTTTGACTTCTTTGTATAGCTAATACATAGCGTCTCTTTAGCTATTTTGATAAATGTCGAATGGGTTTTTCTTTAGAGAAAATTTCATATAAAACACCTTTGGATTTATCAATTTGTCGCTTCTTATAATTTTCAAATATCTCGACAATGATCCAATTAAAATTTTGTTAAAGTACTTTGTTTAAAGTATTTTGTTAAGTTCTATTCAATCAAAAAACAAATTCTGGTTCTGAAAAAATGAATGAGTAAAAGGCATTAGTAAAATAGAATTTAAGTTATTAAGGCATAATGCTCTTTTTCATATCTTTATTTTTTAAATTTCGCTATAGACTACTCGCGACGTAATGCTGCATGTATATTATATATGTGTGTAATATTTCGCTCCGTCATTTCCAAAAACAGTTGGAAAGAGTGCTCTCTATCCGATAAAGAAAACTGGTTGAGCAAGATAAATGTGCGAAGTATTAATAATTTTACGAACTCGCGTGGCAGACGCGGGATTATTTCTGCGAACAATACGATCCTTGTCGGTCGGGCATGCGATAAATATATCACGTTTACAACGGATCGGCATCCGCGTAATATACGATTGCTAGTAAAGAAACGAGTCATACTAATCCTATTTAGATCCGAGAAAATAATCTCCCGCTACATTCACCCGATGAGAACGTGCATGACGTCCCGAAGGATCCTTGAGAAAGCCGCTATTACGGCCGGTCAAGCCTACGCTCTAGGCCAGGGGCTAGGCTAGGCTATTTCCGCGATTCAGCTTATGGACCGAAATAGTCGTAGAGAGAGAAAGAGAGAGAGAGATATTCGGAACAAGAAACTGTTGGGATTGTCCACGAGAATCCCAGTGTATCTGACTAGCACGGGATTAATCTCACTTCTTTCCGATTTTTCATCACCGTTCAACACAGCGCAGCGTGCCGCTGAGAATGCGAGTTCTTGCTGTTCTTGCGACCGTTTAGTTTTCTAAACACATCGGGATTAAGATAGACAGTAATCTAGCAGACGTCGCTGTAGATCTCTGCGGATTATATAATGTCTCTTTCGAAAATACGTGGACACAGCGGCAAATATAAATGGCTGGCTTTCATATATGAAGGGAATTACAAGCGCCGGTTTATCTCGATTTGGTTGTCTTGTTTGAAAAACATTTTCGGGAATTCTTACTCTTCCTTTTTCATGTTTTAAAAATACTTGTAATAATGTAAAGCAGAAGATTTATTGCGCTAATCAATTAATAACATATATATATCATGGTAACTTTTATTATTAAATAATTACTACATAGCACATATGCTTTCGGCTCTACCATATATTGGAACGATAACAAGCGAAGAGTAGCAAAATTGCTTAACGTCTTCGATGAAATAAAAATCGTTCCACATTTTTTAATCAAGTTAAAAAAAAATATCTTTTTCAGAATTATATTAAATAAATTTTTTTATAATCTAACTTTCCTTATATTTTTTAAAATTATACTAATATTACATATACAAAGAAAAGAAATACGTTGGCTGCAAGAAGCCGAGTTTGGAACTTTTCATTAATGAAACATATTGGGGATCAATTAATAATGCATTTAAAAATTAAGGTGCGAAGCAATAACTATTTCGAATGATACAAGCAAGAAAAAACGAGATAGACAATGATTGTTTTGTCTAATATCGTCTGATTACTAATAAGTAAATCTACCCAAGTGATATGTGATATACTCCGACTTTGTTTTAAAGTCACAAATGTAGAACTGTGAAAAGTATTTCGCCCATCTTTCCACTTTTACCCGTAAGTGATTTTATGGACAGTTAATAGTTAACACCCTGTCAATTTTCACTCTTCTATCTTCAATAGGTAAGTACAGTGATAATGCATAAGAAACAAAATGACCGTTTATTGAATAATGTTTAGAATAATGTAAAACAATTTATTTTACACATTTGACGCCATATTTAAAATTATTTGCCCGAATAACTCTTATAGCGGTATATATCACCGTATTTTTTTCAATTTTTATATATATTTAAACAAATAATTTTCCAAATCTGATTTCATATTCGTAATTAGCAAACTATAAAATCTAGCTCCTATGTCTTGTATTACATTTTGTTTCTTATGCATTATTATTGTACTTATGGATGAGAAAGAAATTGAAGGGGTGCAGCTTATATAGGCAAAAATAGGAAGATAATTTTTAGTAGTTCTACATTTGTACTAAATTAAAAAGAATTAGAGTGTATTACTTGGATAGATCTTTACTTATAAGAATCGTAAGTGTGACGGACACATCTTAACATCTTTGATATAATTATATATGTTTAATAGAGATATTTCCTTTTATATCTTTATTTCCTATATCTCACTTGGATCCATAATTCAGAATTCAGGATAGAATTCTGTTTACAGTCTTATATGTCGTGTAAATATGAAAAGTATCTGAAAAATCAGAATATACGTACGTAAAAAAATATATATCAAAATACATACGGTATACATATTTAATAGTAAGTAAAAAGTCTGACACGAATTCTATATTGTCTAAGTGGCTTAGAGAATACGAGCGAAGAGAGTGTAATTCGAAAAGCCAGGCTTTTTTTCCTTTTAATTATCACGACGAGCGGCGGGTACGTGTCAACGGGCGCCCACGTTTATTCGTACTACTCGGGCCGCGGGTCCGCGGTCGCTCTCCGGTCTGTGTACAACGGCTATTTCCACTGCCGACGGCGACGGTGCGACAGGTGCTAAGCTATCCCAGGCGGCGGCGCGATGCTGCATCGACGACGACGAGGTGAGGATTTCAAAATCCGCCGACGAGAGAAGCTCGCGACAGAGTATTTTCAATCGTCTTTACGGTCGCTGGGCGATATTCCTCCGTCGCGCGTCGCGTCGTCCTGGGAACGGCACCGGACCGATAGGTGAAGGCGAACGGATAGGTGGGTTCGCAGAGCATATTTCTGGCAGTCACGAGATACGATTTTACGGGCGGCAAGCGAGCGGTAACGAGCTCGTCGTGGAGAAAGAGAACGAGGAGCAGAGAGGGAAAGAAAAGAAGAGGGGGGAGGGAGACAGAGAGAGAGGGGAGGGAGAGCCAGAGACGGAGACAAAGGATTACGCGTAATATGCATGTGACGATGAAGGGAAATAGAGAGACGAGGGGTGTTTGAAGAGGACAGACTCGCGTTGCTTTTGGTAGACTCGACATTGCCGGCAGCCAATTTTCGGGGAAATTCCATTAATACCTACCCGTGGCTTTGTCCCACTTCGAATTAATGATTCGTCGCCGTTCTGCACGTTATACATTGAGATAAATCATTTTGATGCGAAGCATTCCTGATTCATCCCTTTCATGCCGCACACGTAATACTTGACAAATTTGGTGTCAATTTTTTCTTAAGCTCTTTGCAATTTTTTTTCATTGTGTATACATACTCGATGTTATAGATACTTCAATAATCATTTGGACGAAAAATTTTGCAATATATAGATACCACTCAAATCACAATGGCAAACAAATTCATTATAATAAAACATATGTTTTTAACCGAGATTTAAAAAAATATTAATCATTAATTTAAGTTGATAACTCGATATCATCAAAGCAATCACTCAAACATTTTAATAATATTCAGTCTGTCGTTAAAAGAAACATGAAATATGACAGGTGATATTGAAATTGATTAATGGTGCATAAGGTGTAGAAAATTATATAATGACGATAAAACAAAACTTACACATCATACATGATATAATAATCTTGCGATGATGAGTGATCATATGATCGTATGATAGATGTTCCGGTATGTTGAAGAACCTCTTAGGAGATCGCCTAGGACTTCAATTTCACAGCCGGCGTGCGTGTAGATGCAGCTGCCAAACGTGTTTACGTGTGTCGTGATCCAATACCGTTTTTTTATTATATATGTTTGAGAAATGTCGTCCGCCCACGCCGACGTTATATTTTCTGTATTTGTACACGTTGATCGTTCGCCAGAATTGCATTTGCGCATGTGGAACCGCATGAGATTTATGTGTCAATGTGATTTTTTTCGACGCGTTAGATCGTTAAATTATAAAATAGCGTGTTAAATAAGATTAAGACAGCAAAAAGACATAATTATCTAATAATTAACTATAAATGTTAATTGTTAAATTAATCGCACTAGAAATTAGTCTGTTATGTAAGGTCTCGCTCTCCTTCAAGCACAGATTTGTAACTCAAGGATCCGTTAAAACAGTATTTACACAACGAATTTTCAGTTATAGAAAAATTGGCTGTAAATTTTTTAAAGACCATATCTTTAAAGTGTAACAAATGTAATGTGACAACGATGAATTCTTTTGCAATGTCAAATTTTACAACAGATCACGATCCGTTGTGGAAAAAGATAGGCAGTCTTAATCTTCAGCTTTTATTTTACTTCTAGATCAGATCGAGCTCGATTGCATCGCGAATATCCAATCAATTTCGAGATGTCCCAATTTTCGCAGTTTTTTAACCCAATTCCATAACCCTGGGCCCGAGCCCACGCGGGCGACCTTTGCCTCATCTACGCGAGATATGAGAACGAGGGGAGGGACCGTCTCTCGAGGAGTCCACCTGCCATCGGATACCAGTGCGACCAAGCTGACTGTCCGGCCGCACGCCTACACAAATTGCTGCCGCATTATTTCGAGTGCTTTGGCCTTGGGTAACGGCCAGAGAAAACTTTTGCCGATATCCCTGCTTCTTCCTCAGGAGCACGATAAAGTGCGGACTACTTCGATCGGGAGGATGCATCATCCGGTAGCGTAATCGGCGGCCCTCACTCGCGAATTCTTTATTTTCAACACCTATAGATATGGCAACGGATACTTCGAAAGAAATATATTTAGGGACGATTTTTTATATTCCTTCTATAAAGATATACAAATAAAGATATAATAAAAATATAAGATTTACATTGCGCATAAAATTGAAAGAAAAAATTTTTTTCCCTAAAGGTAATAAGTGTATTTTGCAATATTATAGCAGAAAGCAGTCTTACTTTTTCAGAATATATACCGGACACCGAAGTATAGTTTCACAGAAATTCACCTCACTTTCTTTCGCAGATAAATTCCCGCGCGTTACTGAAAAAAAAAGTATCGCGGAAAACACACATGAAAGAATCCTAACATATGATTATTCGGAACGGTTGGGCGGTGACGAAAAGAAGAATATCGAGGGAAAAAGAACCTGACGAATGGACGTGTGTGGACGGATCGACGGCTCGCGATCGTGACAGGGATAATTGGATTTTTTTCAAAAAGGAAAAACGAGAGAGAATGTCTCTTTGGCAAGCGAGAACGGTGGATCACACTTCCTGCTCGACTCGAAAACCCGAGCTTCAAGCTCCGTCCGGCTTAGAATTCTCGAGCTCTCGCTACGAGTCATAATAATAACAACTCCCGCGAAGATTCTGCTGCCGAGCTGAATCTTAAATTTAAACAGAATGGCAACAGGCAACAGGCGAAGCGTAAAATGCTCATCGTTTCTGCATCTTGGACCCGTAACCGTTCCTATGCTCGCTGTCTTTTACAGAACGCCAAGCAGCTTTGTTGTTTACGTCACAAATAGCTTTTTACACGCAGAGTCGCCAATCTTAATCTCAATGATAAATCCGTTCACCAACCTGGAGTCGATGTTCTCAGAGATCCTGGCTGCAAATCGAGGGTAAGAAAAGACATGCAAAATAGTTACAAGTTGCAATATTTAATCTTTTATATTATTTAAAAAATATATCTCATTCACGTCATATACTTAAAATCTTATCTTTTTAAAAACTTAATATTTTTTAAACTTAATGTATTCGATGGTTAATACATTCTTATAATGCATAAAAACTTTAGATTTTTTGCTATATCTTAAAGATATTTACAGTCTGTTTAAGAACTTCTCTGTAACTTCTGATGCATCACCCACGCGAAAATCCCGCCGGAAACGACTATACTGCTCCTGTAGTTAACAAAAAATCAGCAACTTATATAAACATACATCACTTGACAATAAAAAATCAATAAATAAAATTTAAATTTAAATATTTGAATTTGCCAAACAATTCCGTAATTAAAGCACCGTGAAAGGATTTAATTTCTATATAATCATGTATTCTTTCTTTCGTCAATAAGATGAAAGTCAACAAGAATGTTGGACGAAAGTTTTATTCGAGGAAAACTCGCATTGCCATTATCGATTATAAAAGGCGTTTTAAAAAAGAATCGCGGAAAAAAAATCACGAAAATCATCGATGAGCACCGAGTCTTTATTCTTTATATTAAATTCAGAAAAGAATTTCATTACATAGCACACGCGTGCGAATGCAAACGAGACGGGTTTGGTGACCTAAATATAGCATTTTCATTGCACTTGGAACGCAGTATAATGATGAGCGCGGATTGATATATCGATCGTACGAAATGGGATAGCCAGGAAAACGATAAGGAACGGCGAGTCTTTCACCCTCGAGCGTTAGGTAATGCAACGATCGACCAAGTCGTTCGTTAATGCCGACGCAACAATTGGCAACGCGAGCCGCGCGGCTTCTGCATCTACGGCAATGCCGACGCTAATTAGAGACTACGCAAACACAGCTCAATTGGGAGCCATTAATTTGTTTGACGTAATGCGATCAACGGCGTTCCGCCACTAATAGGGATCGGATCAGCCTTAATGCATCAGCGACCGTCGACTGAAATCGCGATTGCGACACCGGGAGGTGCTTCGAAGTCGTAATGCGTAGGGATCAGATATCCCAGAATCACTTTGTAACATTTTGTCGCGGCTACGAACGACCAATATTTGATTTCTCAAACCAGTCTCTTCCACATTAAATATCTTGATGCTTAAACAAATCTCCAAGTTTCCTTTCAAATCGCAGAATTATGCTTTATTGTGTCTTTTCAAATTACTAAAGATAATTTTTAACTAGTTGACTAATGACTTCCAAGTATTTTCGTCTCATTTAATAATACTTTGACTTTATCATACGAGACGGCGAAAGTTCCTCAATACAGAAGAAAAGCTGAAGCTATTTCTGTGAAATATATTTAACTTTGAAATAAATTTAATTCCTCTCTCTTTATAATGCATGAAGATCGTACGTAGAATAAACGTAGGAAGAACGCTTTATCGAATAGAGATTAAGTTACTTGCAGGTTAAAAAAGTTTCTGAGATATTTTGCAACAGCATGACATAATTAACTTATGTAAATTATAAGGCAATGAATGCTGATAATCTCGTCTAGATATGCTACAAATCGCCAATGAACAGAAATGCACAAGCTACTTTAAATAAGTTAAGCAGACCGGTACGTACGTCTGGTTTCATACGTCTGGTCTCGAAAGACGATTTGTTAACGGGACTCATGCCAAATTATCATGCGTTGTGTAGAACAGTGTAGAACACTTTGATTAATTATCGACTCTTATACATACCATAGGACAAGTTGAACCGAGGGTGAATGCCGTATCGGATTGTAAGGTGCCACGTACAGCTCCTTGTTTTGCTTGAAGTGCATCAATATGTCCCGTGCGCTGTGTAAAACGATTAAGGAAATCGCGTTTAATCGGTTGCGTCGCAAATGAGAAACGTGTCCAACAATTCCGATAGTCCCTCGCTCGACGAGATAAACGTAATAACGCGTTAAGCCAATTTCGCGTGACAAAAGTTGCACACGTGTGGCACATCAAGTGTAATAATAGACCGTTAATAATAATGTACACGGTGGTGTAGACAGTGGCGGTCTTTTAATAAGCGGTCTGTAAATATATCCGCAAAAGTTCGTTGGTAAAAGCGACATAAAGACGGGAACGATGCCAATGACGGAGAAAATCTTACGCGTACAATATGACGGCATCAAGTCAATTATCTGTCATTAACGAATATTCAGGAAAAGTTTCATCATAAAAGGGGTATCGTTTATCGACATTCCATGGGATAATTTAGTCTTTTAATTTCGGTGTAGGAAAGATGTCTTCTGGATTATCTGCTGTGCAGAAACACGCGAGGTGAATATTTCAAGTGCTCTCTTATCAAATCGTTTTGAAGATAAGGAGAAAAATTTTCGATACTTTCAAGAGTGATAACAGAGAACGCGCAATTTATCAACCGTGGTGCCGTGACGATAGGTCAGTGAGTGGCAGCGTACAAAATATTATTTTAGTTCGTTGATTTAAAAAAACGAAACTCACGAAGGTGCGCCGCGCGAACACCTGCAGCGTTAAAACGATCGCAAGGTATTTAATGCGCTCGTGATCTCAACATGCTCCCCGTAGAACAAGCGATTGTAACAGATTTACTGAATTTGCGATATATTCGACGGTTTGTGTTTTCAGACTATTCGAATTAGACAGACGCGCACAGTCGATCGATGGATCGTACAATCAGACTGGAAAAATAAACTCTCTGGCCGAACGTGTGCGGCGATTCACCGTTACGAAATGCTGTAATAATTCGATATAAGTAACATCGTGCCAATCCCCTCAGTCGCAAAATCTTTGAATAAATATTTTAAATATAATGACACAGCTGAGATACAGCATACTTTAGATTGAAAATATTGAGTCATCTCTTCTTGATCGCGAAGTTTCTTTAATTATATTTTACATCAAACTCTCTCACAGTAACTTTTTAAAATAAAAATAATTATTACAAATACTAATGGTTATCATTTCTTCAGAAATATTAAAATTAAAGAAATTCAAGTTGCCTGTGTTTTTTGTTATATGCCAATTCAGAGAATTAAAATTAATTTTTTAAATTAACGTTTTCTTAATTATATTCTGAATGCTCGAATGAGATCAATCTTTAATTCATGTGGAAAAGAGATAAACGTGCGAGTTTGCACCGTAATATAATTGTTTTATATGAAAATGGGTAAGTAAGGTACGCTAAAATCACATTTTGTACGATGCGTTGGTGAGTATATGCGGCTGCCCTTGAAGAGTATCCAAAATAGTTCCGCCACCTTGCACCGAAGCAGCTTCACACTATTATAAATTCCCCTCCCTTCTTTGTACAACTATGTATTCAATATTCATATTTATTCGATATGTGGAAGAATAAAATTGAATATAAGATACTTCTGGCCTTTATCAGATTTAATTTCTCGCGCTTTTCAACAGTTCTCAATTATATTATTTTCATACATATCTTGAAATCGGACGCAGTTGGCAGCGATCGCTTTTTCAATATATGCATAAAGTTGCGTCCTATTTCTCATACACTCAAAATTGGTGTAATGACCGTTATTTATATATGTAATGTAGAACACAGGAAAAACTATTATAAATAAGAAAAAGAAAGAGAGTTTGATAGAAGGTACAGAGTACTAACCTTCCGTGATTTGCTACTGCAACTAACAGGCGCTTCGGTGCATATTGTTTTACGTCAACGGCGCCAAACTGTGACATTTTTTCAGCTATCTGAAATCAAATAATTCATAATAATGCAGACTGTGATTGCAAACCATTCATCTTACGTACATCGCGATATGCAAAATATGCGAAATATGTATTTAAGATTTTAATTTTACTGTATTTGCAATATTATGTGCAATAATTAAAAATAATACCTGTGAGGCGGTTATCGGTTTCGATTCTAACGTTTTCACATAAAGCCATTTTGGTCGAGTCGATTTCGGTTCAGGTCCGTCAAATCTCTAGCAAATTTTTTCTTTATGAAAAAAATGGTATACGGTCGACTATTCTTCTCGCAAAGTAAATAATATATTTATCGTTAAAATACTTCGCATTATTCTTACCAAGTATGACGTATGGCCGCGTATAATATTTACACAATTTGCATATCTTTTTACGCCATTCATCAGTTCTGTATGCGTAAACTGCTTTGAACTTAAACTTCTGTAAAATTGTAAGAGAATAAAATATATATATGGTTACTAAATATGCTGAGTAAAAATTAATAATTATCGACTTTTAATTGTACATGCAATACGTAACTTACTGTCCATATTGTTTTGTAACAAATATATGAGCCAATCTAATAAATATGTAACCGGCAAAATAAGCATCCCATCCTGCGGTGTGATATCTATTATTGTTAGAAGACATAATATCTAAAAATAGGAAAATACTATAACTCATAAATTAACAGTAGTATTATACAGAATCGATATAAGAAAAAACTACATATCTACCATCTAATTCGTCTGAATTTATGAGCTGAATAATAGGCGATCCTAACGCTACACGTTTTCCTCGCTCGTCTGTAAAATAATTGACTAAAGCACTTAGAGTATTAAGTTTCCATCTTTCTGAAAAAAAAAGAATGTATTTAATATGTTTCTGCACAATAATCATACAAACTAATAAATAAATATTAAATAATTACCTTCTGTTTGGAGAATCTCTCTCAGTTCAAAGCTTAAAAATTTTGTGTCGTAAATTGTTGGAAATAGTTTATGTATATTATTCTTGAAATCAGTATATTTTCCTGCAAAACGTTATCCATAACTAATTTCGATTTAATTTTCACCCCCTTGGTGTATCGCGAATAACGGAAAAACTTAAAAAATAAATTATACATACGTGGTAATGGCTTGTAAAATTGTTGATGCATAAACATAAAATCTAAAAAAGAATTATGTCCAATTATAGGTTTTTTCAGACTAACCAAGAGCTTGAACACTTTTGAAAAACCTATGTATGACTCGAGCAATACATTTTCTAATATAGAGCCTTCTTCCTCTTCCAAAATTCTTCTTGAGTCTGGTGGCACTTTAATCACATTTACCTAAAAAGTTAAAGAAATCCTAAGAAATTTGAAAGAAAGTCTTTATTTCCTGAAAAGCAGTATGGCCATACATACCATATTGTTCCCCGAGTAGGTCCAAACATTTGGGAAACGTCTCCTCAATTCTTTATGCATATAATACTGTAAAGTTGGAGTAGGGGACTCAATTTTAAAAGAGTCTGTTTCACCAGCTGTTTTCAGCCATTCATATATTTGAACAATTACATCTTTAAAATCCTTTTCCTCTCCGTAAGAGAGAGACTGCTCCACATTGTCGAACAACGTGTTCTCTTGTAGCTGCTGCTGTAAGATTGCCTCGTCGATTTCATCCAGGTATGAAATACCTTCATAGACAAGCTAAAATTTTTTACATACACATAAATTCTTTATTCCTACAGAATGAAACGTCAGATATAATTTAAGATCCTAATTATAATTAGTAGTAACTCGCAGTAAAAAATAAGTTAATATCTGTAATGGATACATAAGATATGCATATATACTTTGTTGAAGTCGAATCTATACATGGTCAGGAACTCTAACGCTGTAGCCTGCGACAGAAATTGTCTGTTCTTTGACGGAATGGACCTAGGCAGCAGAAAGAAATTGAAGGTCTCCGCAGTGTACTTGGTCTCATCGTGAACTCGTCGAAACGCCGAGATACCGAATTGAATTATTATGTACGGCTGAATGTGCCTCCTGTTGTTCTCATAGCGCTCGTGTACGGAATCGAACAAGCTGCAACGAAATGTTGCGAAATGTGAAGCGTTGTTACCAATATTCATCGAAACGCTCGATTATACGTTCCCGGGACAGTGCAAACTAACCTATTTTTTGCATCATCGCCTTCTATACCTGTGAATTCCCCATCAATCGCTATAAAACTTGCATTTTTCAACGTGTGCTCCAGGTGTGGATACACCTTGTTGAAATTATGATTCGTGACTTCAATCATAATATTATTTTTTTTTCGTACGTGCGTAATAACCTTAAATTGCTGGACGACCTCATGCAAGACCGGTCTACTGCGCAACGCAAGTAGGAAGGTCCCAGCTGTTCGCGGCGGTATCGCCATCACGTTCTCTCATGGTACACTAATCTGCAATGATTTCCCTTGATGATACACATATGCACGAACAAAATATATTTGTCAAATGAAATTCTAATTGTGTTTATAAAGTATAATGTAATGTGTGATTTTACTTATGTACTTTCTTCAGCTATTTTTTGAATGCTTTTAAATACTTTGAACTCTTACAAATATTAATTTACATCTTTATATCATTTTTTTGCATTAAATATTATTTTTTCTTCGTCTTACTTGCATATTGTCTTTTTTATTTATTAAAATTTATACAACATTTTTAAACTAAAAATGAAATGTAGACACAAAAGTTTTATTTATATATGTATTTTTTTTATATTCTATTATAGACGATATTAAATTATTAGGGTTATTTATTTCTAACTCTATGGAAGATATACCACATATAAAACATTTATATTATATAGGGTCGGTTTCACCTTTTTTCGAATATTAGGAAAGTCTTCATTCCATAAAGACAGTAACAAAACATATTTAGTGTACCTACATTTCTCTGTGGACTTTATATATTTTTAAAAATAATATATATATAATATAAAATGAACGTAGTGTAATTAATAAATATTAATATTACATAATAATTGATTAATATAATTAACAGGATAATAAATTTCTTTCGCCAGTATAGAATAACAATTAAAGTAATTTAAATCGACCGTGACTGGCAATATATATATATATATATAACGTCTTTCCGATATGAACATTGAAAAACTGTGAGCCAACTTGGTTTTTTTTATATTGAAAAAAATATATATACATATATAATATATATTATAAGACAGACGGCATGGAAGGGATCGCCTTCTGTACTGCCTTCTTCCTTGTAATATATGTATATATATTTTTTTCTTCTAGGTTTGCGGATGGCCCTCGCGGACGCTGGCGCAATGCGACTTCTGCCCAGTGCAGTGCTCTGAATGTCAACGTGAAGAAACTCAAGCAAGCGCGGGCAAACGGCAAGAGCAACTATATGACTCTCTATAAAATAGCCAAATGCCTCGTCATCTAATTAGTGACGCGCATGAAAATTTTAGTAATTTTTTCGGTTTTTTAGCGAGATAGGGAACTAGCCTATCGTCGCAATCCCCAACCTGGGGGACCATTCTGGACCAACTGCTTTTTGGAAAATTAATTCCATGCTACATGGCTCTAGTGGACTCGAACCCGGTTTCACAGATTACGAGTCTGGCCCTCTACCACTAGACCACACTGCTCCCCAACAAACCAAGTTGGCTCACAGTTTTTCATTGTTCATATCGGAAAGACGTTATAGATTGCCAGTTACGGTCGATTTAAATTACTTTAATTAATATAATTAAGTAACTCTTAATATATAATGCATAATAAAATAATAACATGTCATATAATAAGTCAAATAGATAAAAATGTATAACGTGTAATGTGTTATAAAGATAAAACTGTAAACTAAAGTTTTCAAATATTAACGTATATTGATTACTCTTTCTTATTACTTCTTTGCAGTTAAATTAATATTTAACTTTTTACTGCTTAATTAATTTTGTTCTTTTAACACGTTATTCATTAGGTAAGTAAAAAATAAGTAAACTGTAAATCGTTATAAATTAAATATATGTCTATTGTCAATAGAAATATGTAGAAAAGTGCATAACGTGCATATATAAAGCTCACAAAATAAGAGGCCTCAAGCCTGTTATCATCGAGATGAGTTAAGAATAAGGGAGCGGGAAATAATTAATATAAGAATTCCCAAGAATGTGCAAAAAGTGAAAACAACAGACCATAATATTTAAACATAAATGCAATCGAAAACGTATTGTAATAGAAAATATTAAAGTTCTAAAGAGAAGTGATTAATGTTACAAAGTACTTATAATCATTCCAACTTTCGCGTCTCGCAAAGAAGATAATTCACTTATCATAAGAACGCGGTTTTTAATTATTTCGCGCTATTATAATAATATCGTTGAGGAAAGCTCGAAGTGAGAAGAATACCTTCTCGCGAAAGGGTCATCGAAGTTCACGATTTCCCCGATGATTAGCAGGTATCGCGATCTTTCGGGGAGATACGTATGTGCATGCATGTATACTCTGCTGCGCCGGGAGACCGTAAAACGGCACGGTGTATACGCTAGTGCTTCCGCACTTGAAACATCTTTCTTTTAACCGGGAATCGACTCTCTCCCTGGCAATGAACTTGCTCAAGGAGCGTTAGTGTGTCCGCGGCTACGACATCGGACAGTCCGTGCTCCTTCTCTCGGCTTGCTTTTCTCACGCCTTTCGCGACTCTCCGGCTATCTCGGCTGAACAAGTCGCGATCCGTCAGGCGCACCATGCTCTTCAGATTCGGGATCTTTGTTGGCCTGAGCTCCGTGGTCACGACCATTATTTATTTCACGCCCATACCAGGTGAGTAAAAGGTCCAATACTAAGGAAAATTAAATAAATCCAAAGCAAAAACGTCCATTTTGAAGTATAGGAACATGAGATAAAACCATACCTGTACCTCACTCGTGAGAGCAATCTTCTTTGTTTACCGCAAAGCATTCAGCTTTGTAGTTTGAAATGTCGAACCAGTTCAAAAGTTCATGCTGTGCGGCTTTATTTGGCATAGCTTTCGGCAATATTTCCGGAGGAAATAAAAGAGAGAAGCAACTACTGATAATGAAACACTGTATACATTATCTTGTTTTAAAATCTTTAATATTTAAAATCTTTAATAATCTGCATAAACTTATATATGTATATGGATTATATTTATTTAGATAAATATTATTTTTATATATATTTTACTTAGATGTTACTATTCTATTTCTTTATCATAATCTACTTAAAAGCAAATATAAATTTGATTTTCTGCCTAATTGATTCAAATATAAATTTAATAAGTCCAAATATGTTCAAACATTCGAAAGTTTTTCTTATATTTTCACTATAAGTAATAAATAGAAAGGACGCTCTTACGTCAATTAATTATTTATATGGCACATTATTTGTATAAATGATAAATGATTTAATAATTAAATGACAAAAAAATCCGAAAATAGACAACTGATTTTTTAGCACCAATCTATTTATGTTAATTAACTCTCTGTCTACATTTTATAATACGTTATATAATTCCAGTTATTTTCTCTAAAATGAATTTAAAAAGGGCACAATGCAGAAATATCAAACTAAGGCTGCGTTCTTTTTGACGCTTTCGTTGCATATCGAATATCAAACAAAGATAGAGTGATGTGTTTTCAGCGCTGAAAGCGTCAAAAGGAGCGCAGCCAAAATATCAGCTTCTATCGGTATTTCATAAGTATTAGTTTCTAAAAACAATTTTTTTTCCCTTATATCAAAAAGTACGTAAACAGATGTGATATAAGTAGTGGTATAAAAGACTACAATACAGCCATAGTAAATAATATAATATAATACTATATATATAAATAATATATATATATAGTAAATAATATAATGCTGATTTTAAATTTACATTTAAGCTAGTTTAAAGTGTCAACAACGTATACAACCCAGTATTCTCATATGCCGGATCGTGTAAGTTGTTGACTTTAAACTGGCTTAAATGTAAATTTAAAATCAGCATATTGTACATATTTATATTATATAAATGCATTGACATTAATTATATTAAATTGTTAAGTTATTTCTCACATGATTTACAGTGTAGAATGTTTTTGTTAAAATTGCAGAGTACATTCCATTTTTTCGAAAGTTTCGAGATAAAATTTAAAAGTATACACATATAGGTTATTTTTTATTATTGACAAAACTATTGACTATGCTATTTGCGAAAGATTTCCAATATAGAAAGGAATATAGAAATTCTCCTCTTCCGAATCACGATATACTATTTAATATGTCCCCAAGGGTGCTTGAGATAGTGAAAAAGCGTTTTGCATGATTGGATCGAGTCTGTGCAAGAGGTGAATGACCTTAATCAAAATTTACAGTTATGCACATATGTATGTACATACATGCAACTCTGTTACTAACTACCCACTGCCAAGGATGCTGATCGCTCGCGGCTACATTTCTCAGATATAATGCCAGTGATAGTGTATAGTGTATGTCAACTCGAAACATATTGTACTTAACTGTCGTGTTTTCAGACATAATGTCATCAATCTTAACATCTGATAGAAAGCAAGTAGATAGGACCTTTTTAAAATATCAAGCAGAAAAAGGATTATTACTATTAACAAATAAAAGTATACAAAAATAATATAATTATTTAATAACATTTCTGTCATAAATATGGCTTTTTTTTTATCAACTGGCAGCAATTAAAGATTTTTATTTTTATTTGATACAAAATGTAAAATATTTCTATTTTGTAACGAAAAAATATCTTTGTTACATGTTTTTTTTTAAATAGAGCACAATTAAATAAATGTCCGCACATTTTACACGCAGAAATCGTATATTTTATATATAGTATTATTATTTTTATTTTTACCAGTTTTGTTAGTTGTTTGCCTTCACTTATATAAGAATGTAAAAGTTGTTTGCCTTCACTTACATACAAACGTATTTTTTAATTCTTTTGATGAAATGCACCGAAAAAATATGTTGCGTACACGTTTACATGCATTTAATTAATTCTAAAAATAACTCGAATGTCTCGAACGTCAGACAATAATTATATTATAACAAAATAAATTTAATTCTTTTTATAATTATTATATTGCATAATTATTATGTATACCTATATACACAATTTTCTTGATAATACAAGTACACATCGCTCTTATAAATAAATTGCAACTTTGGAAAAAATTTTATTACATTGTATTATTATTATTATATTAAATTGTTTTATTATATTTTATATTATCTTACATTATTTTATATTAATATTATTTTTATTATTATGTTCTATTACATATTTTGAATTATTTGCAAAACTGATAAAAAAATTATCGTTAGGATGAATGCAGTGTAAAAAAAAAATAATATAAATAATAATATGTGACAGAAATTTTGTTTATTATCATTCGCATTATCGCAATATTGAAAACGTGAATAGTATGATAAATTTTTTCACGCGCCTAGTAATATGTTGTTAAAATGTACCGACACTAAAATCGAAAGTCCTGTGTGAAAGTGTGCAACAGCATGCGCCCACACAATGTCGCTTTTCGATAATGGGTCACTTCCGTTTTAGAGGTGCTCGAATTTTTTTATTAATTACAATTTAACGTGTCCGAATATCAATGCCTTTTTTCGTGGCTGACTAAATATCTTTCACTTTCTCCTCTTTTATACTTCGAAAAAGTATCCGTCAAGAATTTATTCTTTGTGATTGCTCAGGCTTTGATAGCAAGTTTCACCGGTGTTTTGCCTTCCAGCAACTTTAATTGTAACTCACAAACAAATGTATTTAAAAAGCTATAAAGCTAATCGCTAACATTTTATTCGCTTGCAATTAATAATAGATATCTGTTCAATCAGGAGACAAAATCTTATTAAGATTTTTTGTATATAATTTCTTGTATAATAATTTTAAACAACTTCTTTTTAATTTTCCCTGGCAATTGTTATGGAAATTACAAATCGCGTGTAAAAATGTTCCGATTTATTCCCAGTTTCTCATCGTAATAATTTGCACACATTTGTTAATCGAAAGGACAAATTGCATAGGGAATAATTAATATGCGTACACGAAAGATGTGTTGGTTGATTATATACATGTCGATATAGTGCGAAAATTATATTACGGAAATAATATATAAATACTTTTATTTAGATATATATATATATATATATATATATATCTTTATTGCTTTAATTGCGCAATCAGTAAATGAGCGTATATACATTTATATACCTATACATGCATGATTTTGAATTTTCGTTGATGATCGTGATTATACCTATCACACATTTTATGATTTCGGTAACAAAACATACGCGATTGTGCATTTGCCATTTGCGATCGTTTGACGATTAAATTGATTGTCGTGATCAGCCTTGCGTAGATATATGTTAGTAACTTGCACGTGAATCTATCCATGATCCATTCGCGCTTCCTAGAAGTTGTATTTATTAGCAAAATACGCGTACGAGATACTTGTTTAAATTTAATAGATAGTAAAAAGTATGAGAGATGCTTTACGTTCAATTAAATAAGTGAAAGCGTCAATTATTATCACACACGGTAAGCGTGGACTTTTATTTTGTATGAAGCTGTTTCAACAACATATAATTTCGAGAGCCTCACTCCGAAAACTTCCTGATAAATAACGAGAGTATAGAAAGTATATTGTCACCTAATATAAATATTGAAAAAAACATAATGCAGGAAGTGTAAAAATATTAAATTGCAACGAAGTAAAATATGATCGATGTACTCACATTGCTTTGCATTTCCATAAAATTATTAAGGCAAATGTATCAATGCCTGGACAATCAGTGGATACGTACCTATGCCTTAGATAAGTACAACGCAAATTAACGTTTGGATACTATAACTAAAGTTTCGAAATACAAGAAAAAGTATTTTTATCCGTGATCTTAATTTGCGTTATACTTATTTAAGAACTAAAATGATAATGGTGTCCAGATAGGTACGTGTCCATTGACTATCCAGGCATTGGTACATTTACCTTAAGAAGATACAGGAAGGAAAAGCATTATTCATTTAAATAAAGCCTTTCTCTCTTTCTTACAGCTTATTTTACAGCATTTTCAATCGTATATGCGTACGCCAAAATTATTAACCTCCTTTTTAACACATTCAGATAAATAGAATCTTGATTACCCAGTGAATCACATAGAGATCAATATCGGCAACTGCTGAATGCAGAACGCAAAATGTATCGAGCAAAACATTTTTATGCAAGAGAGATTTTCACTCGAGTACTACTTAATATATCAATTAAAGAAAAAGAAACTTTGTTAAGAGAGAAGATAATTTTTATTAGCAATATGGAAACAGATGTGTCTTTCACTTTCCTAAGTGACAAGTAATGTTTTTAGTTTTACTACGATGACTTCGCTAAATTCGCGACTAAACAGTTTCACTTTGAGCAATGTTCGAGCGACAGCGAGTTACAGTTAAGTTAGATCGGATGATTGCATTACCAGCAACTCTCCCTGATGCATCTTTATAAGCAGACAAAGACGGAAACGTAATAGAATTAAAGGAGAGCTACTAAATAACAGAAAGATATAATGTCCAATTATTATTCGAGACAACTGGAAACACGCGTTCTTATACCTACAAAGTTAGGAAGTAACATATTTGCTCAGAATGACGTGAATGACAACCGGTTTTTAAGTACGGATTAGATAACGTAATGTGTACGGATCTAAGTAATGTAACTTTGTTATCCAATATGTATTAGGTAATAACACGTAAGAGAAATGTATAGGAATTTTACATTTCGCGATATGTTTGCTTGAGTTATAATTTTATGGTATACTGCCAATCATTGAAGTTTAAAAAATTTTTATTCATGTAACATTCTGCGTATCAATTTGCGGGTGAAATACTCGGACAAAAAAAATGTTCTAATAGACATATCGATCTCGAAGTCTAATAATCGTACCCTGGCTTCACACAGCTCTTTCCTTCGTGTACTATCTTTGACATGTTTGCGCAGAAAAAATGCTCGGACTGTTGTGTCATGACGACAGGAAACGCAACAGTTTTCTTTAGTGCTTTGTACGTATCGGTAATACATTTCCGGAGAAAAATGCAAAGCCATGTCGTTTTCAGCAATTTCCATTTTATTTCTTTCTAAACTTAAATCGATCATTCTAATTAACTCTACACAAATCCACGCCATTCATCATTTAATTCTTTTGCATGCTATATCTCTAATTTTATTTTAACTTAAAAGAAAATTTTGTTTAAAAAGAATTGCTACTAGATTTAAGAAGAAAGTAATCTTGTTTGAAAAAATTTTGAAATTTGATAGAAAAGAGATTTAGAAAAAGTAGGGTTGTATCATAATTCAAATTTTATTAAAATTTTTATTATTTTTTTTCTCACTTTTTTCCTTTTTTTCATCCTTTCTTTTTTTCCACTGCAAAGGAATAATTTTAAATATTGATTGTATCCTTTTCTAAAAAGGAGATGTGAAGTTTATTGTTGCCGCTTTTCCGCGATGCCGATTGGTTTCCTTGCTGCGCTTACTTCATTTGCAGCTGTCATTGTATATTTTGACAGTTGTGTATAATAGGGTTAATAGTGAAATGTTAAAGATAAATAGCGCGCGCGTAGCGCGCGTCTGTAGTGTCTAGTATCTTAAAAAAGCGCATAGGGAGAATTATATTTATATTATATATATTTTGTACATTATATATATACATATGTTTTGTCCTACGCTAACGAATTTGGATAGTTTCTCTCGATATGCCAACATCTCGTTGTATTGACCGAGAAATACTTCGCGGCGCGGATAATTAAATTCATCGACTTTACACCTTCATCTTCAATCTATGGATTTATCATGCAGGTACATTCCAAATATCTGATTATCTTTCTCTCTAGAAAGTTTTGCTCGAGCAAGCCGCCGATGTCGCAATCTCAGTGAATGACCGAAGAAAACGCGAGCTTAGACGTATCCTGCTACAGCGAAACGTCACTTGTTTTCCATCACATATAGTAGCGACTGTTTCTATCCATCCATAAGTAAAAGTGGAATCGATTGGGCATCAGCGAAAGCGAAATCTATGCGCCGTCTGGACCAACTCGAAGGAGAAAGGTCGGGAGATGAAAGTATTCGCGCGGCCGGCTGAGGGAGATGGAACTCGGGGGTCTGATTGTTCGAGGATGGTAGGGGTCCGCGATCAGAGGGGCCCGCCGGCGAACTTTCACTGACGTTACAGAGCCTCTGACACATATCTCGGGCATACAGGTCGTCTCATGTTCAACACACGCGAGGTGTTGGCGCAATCGCGCGGGGATGCGCATATAAAAAGCTGGTTGGGTACATAAAAAACGATCATGATCTTTGGTCCTGGAGGACGTAGACGACCACCGGGGTGGGCTAGAGAGGGAAAACGATGACGTCACCATTTGCACGACCGCAGCAACGAAATTGGGCCTCCTCGTCAGTTGGCTACCGGGTGCGCGACGGTACCGGCGACGTCGTCGGTCGTTACACGGCAGGTTCACGTGCCGATAACCGACAGTGGTGTAGTGATTTATGAGAATCCAGCCATCATTTCGTCCCGATCATAATCATCTTTAGGCATCTTTAGGACGTCGTTTCATTAGCGATCTAAATTCGCTTTTCGATTTTATTAGTTGTTGACAGATAAATATCCGGGTGTTAAAAATATTGTCGTTTCAATACTTTTCTTTCAAGCCCATCATGATATATTTTTATATGCTAATAAAAATCAATTTCAAACTGATGAAATAATATACGACAGATATATCAATTTAATAGCAAAATATAAAATAAAAGACGTCGCGTTGTTACTTATCGCGTATATACTTCAATAGTTTCAGATCGATCTCGATTAATTTATCATCCGCATCAATGTACGCAGCCCCAGCGGTTCTTTGCAACAACATAATAACAAGCAATTTGTATTCGAATGGAAAAAGTCTTGATACGATCAACTTTTTTGTAACCGCTTTTGCGTAACGAAATATTCTTTTATTGTCGACGACGCGATTGTTCGATGCGACTGAATCCATAAAACATAATGCAGGCAACGTCGTAATTCGTAAAAGCAGTCTCATATTTCCCATGTAGCGAACGCTCGTAAAGTTATCGTAAATACTTTTACCGCGACTTTTGTCAGTGTTATTTCTTTTGACCGTTGTTCTTCTTGCGGGTCCGGTTTATTCGCTTTAAACGATTTTACGCGAGTAAGCGAAGCCCAAACTAATTCTTACTTAGACGTACTATCGATCATAAGGCAATAAGGAAGCGAGAAGGAACGATAGAAACGGCGAAAGGGAGCGGGAGAGAAACGTCAGTTCTGGCAACGAATTTCGGAGTCTCGGTGTTCCTATCAGTCTTCGACGAGAAGCGCGACTGTGCCCGCGGTTTTGTTACATCGGTCGCCCACGTAAATGTCCGCAGTGGTGCAGTGACATAAAGATCTATATTCTTCCTCATATATACGTCTTCTTTTGATATACGTTTTTTTTCGCGTTAAGGGAATCGAATTATTTTCGTCGTATTTTTCTTGCGTTTTTTTTCTGTCGCGTCTAGGTTTAGGGATACAATGCTTGATTGATAATTGTTCGCGTATTGCATTAACTACGCGATACACCGGCATGAATAGATTATCGATTGACGCAAACATGACTTTGCGTTTCACAATGGAAGGCTAATGTCCAAAAATAGAATAAATCAAGACGTAGTAATGCAATATATTGATAGATAAACGAAATTGCACACAGGATATAATTTAGATTTAAAACACCGATAAGATTTCCTATATATTTGTATCAATAGTTGATTCAAACTTTATAAAAAAATTACGCGAGTCGCAATTTACATTGAAATTATTCATACAGAATTTCGATAACATATCACCTTATAATTGGGAGATAAACTCTATGCGTTTGTATTATACAATTCGCTTCCGTGCTGCAAAAAGATTCCTGTGGTGAAATTCATGGCAGTGTGACTAACGTTTTCGGTCAAGAGAATTCTCGAATGCGTGATTCCGTGCGTCACACATGACCGGATTATTACACGTTATATGAATATTATACAATATATTAGATTAGTCCACGTAATAAGCCTTTACGTGATAATGATCATCTAATGGAGGACAAAAAATGATTATAAGGCAATAGCACAAACGTTCTTGACCTTACTTACTATTCCGTTGATTTTCATCCATAAGACTTACTTTATTCAGGAATATAGCGATATTTAAGTTTAAGGAAATAATTACAACTCATTGCATTTATAATTATAAAAATCTGTTGAAAAATCTTTGAACAACCTATCAACTTTGCAATTATAATTAAATAAAGAACTTGTTAATTTTCAGAAGCATTGTAGTTAAAGCGTGACAAATAGCGTCTGATAAATCCAATACGTGATTAATCATCGTTAATTATATTACTTTTCAAAATTGATTCCGACAATTTGTTCACAGTTGCCTCACGAAAGTTGATCGATGAACGGCTTGTTTCAAAGACGGGAGCTTGAAAGAGTCTGCCTAACGAGGCAAGCAACGACTCAACTTTCGGTCTCGTCTCATACAAATGGCTACTCTTTTCTTTTCAGAGTCGGTTTTCTCCACCGGGCGCCTCCATTTTTATTACCCTTGACACCGATATTTGGTTCAAAGCCTTTCAGCAGAAAACTCAATCTAATGGAAACAAAAAATGATTCTCGCTTATTGACAGAAATTTACGATATCTCGACAATTGGTCATTAAATACACACACCTCGCTGCTTAATAGCCTTCATGGTTTTCGACAATTTAATCGACACATGTATACTTTGTGAACATTAATCGTTCACCTAAATTGCATCCGCAATCCGTCGATCTCTCTAAAGCTCACGAGGAATAAATGTCGTCACCTCTTGTTATCGTCGCATAACAACGTTGGTAGGCGATGTATTCCCCTAAATCCGGTCACCATCATGTGGCGACACCGACTACGTACATTCTACGATGTCTCGTGGTTGTCACTATGATCTTCGCTGCGGCCACATTTTTGCATATTAACAATTACAGGCCCAGTAAGTTGAATCAATTAGTTTATAAAAGTTAAAGTGCGCGGACATACGCAGGCTTCATGTAAGTCCTCTGTGTCCCATAATCCCTAAATTTCCCTCATTAAAACAGTACGTTTTAGAATGGGTACATGTTTAATAACGTTAATTGTAAGACGTACTTGAATACAGGAAGACTTATAGTTATAATCTGTTAAAAACGACTTAATGCTTGCTAATGCAGTCTAGAGCTCTGCTATACAATAACGATAAATAATGATGACCATAATGATAATGTGCAAAGTGTATTTTTGTTCTTCCTAATGCGCGCAGCATCCGATGTGTGTACCTACCATGTGCGCGCATCATTAACTTTTCTTTACTATACGCACTTTACGTGGCACTTTCTATGTGATTTGAACTTTCATCTCTTATACCAATTGGCGGTTTGGATTTTCTTTTGCGGTTGACGGGGGCAAGGAAAACTGCTTTCTTCGCTTCGAGGATAAAAATGTTTTTTTTCCTTGCTTTCTTTCCTTGACTCTTTCTATTTTTCTTTTCCAGAACAAACATTCCTCTCCTGTGACAGACCGTGTCACCACTTGGATTGGCCTATGATCTGCCGGGTGAAACTCACCTTAGAAGTCTTCCAAACGCTCAGCAAGTAAGCCAGAAAATCACTTAGCTGCGCCTTAAATCCGTTTTGTAAAGACCTAGTATCTACATACTCGTGACACTCGATAAACTTTATTATACGTAAAAAAATATTAAAAGCCATAATACTCATCCTGTTTTTACGCGGACTCTCAAATGGGGCTGAGTATCGCACTAACATAGGTGATCAGCGTTTTGATAATCTAATAAATAATCAGCAAGCGTCGAATTATGATATTTTTACGTGTCTTTATATTTTCATTTTTCTTTTATATTTCTTTTACATATTTTCGAAGAATTCTTCAAATTAAAGTAGATATTTAAATGTTGTGTATATGGAAAATAAAGAAAGCAATAAATAAATCGAGCCAGAAGGATTTAGGGAAGAATATATATCATAAAGGTTTCGCGAAGAGAATTAGATATTTAAATTTTAGTTACTTATATTTTGTAATGGATTTGCATAGTAATATATTTCAGCCAGTTGTGTATAAATTTAATATGTATTATGAAAAATATAAGAAAATTAGATAAGAATGTATTACATGAAAGTTGAGTTGCTAAGTATTGCGCAAAAAACAAACGCGAAAATTGCGTTTATCTTCTACTTTGTAAAATATCTATATTATAATTATATCTATTTTATATTAAGGTAACAACCTTGAGAAGTTAAGTCATGAATACATTAACTTCTGTATCCTCTTATGGAAAATTCACTTATTCGAACATTTCAAACAAAAAGATACACTCGAAAGGGAAAGTGTCTCTATATGTATCTAATAAAACACGCGTCTTAGATCGTAATTGCCTCATGCAAGGCAATTATATCTTTCTTTACGTGCGCTATTATTACAGAATTCCTTTTTTGCGATTGCAGGATTATTGTAGCAATTGTAGCGATTTTTCTACTGGGTGTTACGTTAACCGTGCAACGATTATGGCAGCGCATATATAGTGCCGCATCGGCGGTTTCGGACTCGTCGGGGCGTAATAAGCTCTTACGCAATTTCTAAGCGTTAACCGGTGTAATGCGGAAGACTCTCGCGATCAATCGTGCGATGTGTCGTCGAAACTGACAAGCAAAACGAATATCGCATTAGGCACAGGACTATTCTTAATTCTTATCGGGGAGACCAAATCGACGATCTCACAGTTATTTGATAAACGCGAATAAAATTAAATAAACGGTGCAAGTATTTGTTACACTAAATAATACAGTCCGCTACCTTTCATCTTTCATAAATCGTACGAATAATTCATTCATATCAACCGTCTTCAATTAAGATGTTGTAATCATCCAGTATTATTTTTCTTGCAAAAATTGCACTTATATGCAATAACTTATCTTCGCGTATGTGAAAGTATTTTTAGAAGGTCACCGGAAAATCTGTATAAGGCAAGTAAATGAGGAATTTCACGAAAAGTTTCTCGTGCAAAACTCTAACAAAGTTACAGTACGACGATTTGATTTCTTCCAGTAGGTGTGTACTTGCTTTAGAGCTGCTATAGAGATTGCGATTTTACGACGTTCCTTATAGATCATGCGGTGACTGTCTATTGAATCAGACGGCATGCTTGGCTAACCATTGCATTTCCGCGGATGGACAGAGACGGGGTATACTTACGGCCAATCGTCAAATGCCAGGACCCAGTATTCAGGTATGACCTCGATGTTCAACCAGCGATCAATAGTCCGGGTGCATCACACTTACCGCCGGGAATTCAATGAAGTTCAGTGCAAGAGCACAATTTGCTTACGATATCGCACGGTTCCTTTCTACACTCTCCCTTTCTCTTTAATTAGAGCATATACACCATAATGATTTATTATACGCATTGAGAATTTTCCGTGTTATTTTGCAATTTTATTGTCTAAGACGCGGGAGCAATCATAGAACGAGTTTAGCTGTCAAGTAAATATCAATTCAGTTATATATTTAGTTTGATTATTATTAAACTAAATCCGGAATTAGGTATTAACTGAATAATTGAATATTGAATTTTACTTTGGGACTCGAGATTAAACTGATGAGTAGATATTATATGCAATTGATCGGTAATGTACGATTAATTCCATGATACGAATGTGTTCTCGCTGCTATGTGGTTGCTATAATTTTAGAAAAATTGCATTAAATTTATGTAGAATCGAATGTGTTCTGTTTCACGCGGCTCCGCCAACATCAATACGCTTTCATATGCAATTAGTAATCCGTAATTGCAATGAAAATGGAGGTTCTATCTCGTGTTAAAATTAAATGCCGCGTGATGATTGAGACACGTACTCAATATACACACTCTTGGTAATTAATTACGCCCCTTCAATATATAGGAATAATTTCGCGCACGTGCCTCGTTTAACTGAGTGAACACTTTGAAGTGAAGCGAAATTTGCTAGGCATCCGATTGGTCTTCCTTGGCCGCAAACATTCCGAAGCTTTAGAAATGTTGATTGAAGCTAAGTGCCTTTTCTCACTTCGCGGAATCAAGTGCTAATTACCCATTTTTAACAGCCTCTCTTAAATCTGTTATGTCATTTTTGTTTGGTATTCTTTAATACACTTTTAAAACGTTTATTTCTATTTCTAACCGAGAAAGAAAAGAAAGTTTCATCGGACATGTTACTTAAACCTGATGATACTTGAAATTGAAAGTATTTAAAGGAAGAACTAAATCAGATGCTATTTAATACAAATTAAAATGTTAAAATTTTAATTTTTTATATTCAAAACTATATGAAATCAAAATTAAATAAAATTTTTCTAAAGATATAAATATTGAATATTTTTTTATAGTTATATATATGTGTAACAATGATCTAAAATGAAACAAGAACAATATATATTAAAGTCAGTTATTAAATGCATTTATTATTACATATTATAATATTACTTTCACGGTAACAATCAAAATTATAACTATATAGTGGTCTTGTTCGTAAGCACGTCTCTAACGTCTCAGTAAACATTTCTAATGATCGCGCCCGATGATTAGTTGCGAACTTTCACACGTGTTTACGCTTTTACAGGTTTGTGAAAACGATATCCTAGTGGTGGATGTGATAAATCGTCTTCCTGGCAAAGCAGCAGCGGTACATTGGCGTGGACAAACGCAAATGGAGATGCCTTACATGGATGGCGCACCATTGGTCACGCAATGTCCGATACCAAGTTACACCACTTTCCAATACAAATTTCGCGCTTCCACACCGGGCACACATCTCTGGCATGCACATGCAGGTTGGTAATTGTTATTTGCGCTGAATATTTTGTGGATCGCAATAAAAAGCATTTACAAAACTCACATATTTAATTAAAATTTATATCTATACTTTGCAAATATTGCCATCGATTTAAAATTAATCAAATTAATTAATGTATTTTAATTTATTAATAAGAATTTATTTATAAAATTATACTTCTTCAATTTTAATTATCTATAAAATTGTTATATATATATTTTATCTATCATCTATAAAATTATTTATAGAATTCAAAATTAAGGATATGCATATTTTATTTTTAAGTTGTTTTATATCGGATGTCAATAGATTTAATTTTTCACGATGTTGACTTATATATTATCGATTTACTTTTAATTATTAATAATTAATTATGATTTTCCAACGCAACGAATTATACAATATATGACCAGCATACAAATTGTTTGATTCATTTTTCGAAAAACAAACAAACAAACAAAAACTTTTCAGGAGCCGACATCACAAATGGCATTATCGGATCGTTGATCGTGAGACAGGCGGACCTTCGGGAACCCCATCGTGCCCTTTACGACATCGACGATCCTAATCACGTGGTTCTGGTGACCCAGTGGCAACATTCGCCGGAAGTATCGTTTAATCAGGGTCATTCGAAACCGGCAATTCTTTTAATCAATGGACGAGGTCGGCAGCCCAGCGGACCCGCGACTCCTCTGAGCACATTCACGGTCATTCCAGGACGACGTCACAGATTTCGCGTCGCTAATGCCGGAGGTGCCGGTGCATGCCCGGTGACGCTTTCCGTCGACAGCCATCCGCTTTTCCTGATCGCGCTCGACGGACATCCTATAGAGTCGCGACACGTCACTTCGATTACTCTGGCCAAAGGTTGGAGTCCTGTTAATTTTTCCCTCGGAATTCAATCGGATCTCTATACGCTAAGCACGGTGCAGACACATGTCGATTTTACGTTTAACGATCTTCCGATATCGTCGAGAGAAAAAATTGAATACATTTGATCGAAATATCTCCGATTTACATCCTGCATACTTTTTTAAGACTTAAGAAGTTGATTGCGTAAAGCGATTAGACCCAAGAACGGCAAACGGTGAAAACATCTTGCGCAAGTCTCACAAGTTGGCTTGATTCTTCAGTTGTAAATTAAGTAACAGTCGATGACATTTATTTTCTTAAACGCTTCCGCTTTCGGGTACACTGAGTTTTAAGTGGCACGCCGCGCAACTTTTACCTTTTAAGGATTTGTAAGCGAGTTAGAATTCAATATTGCAAACGTAAGATCGATGGCCTAGCTTTGTCATTGTTCACACAAAGCGAGATTTCATTTCCCGATTCCTCATCCGAATCCGATTTTCATCGAGTACGCCGAGACTTGAGCAGTCTTCAATATTCGTTAAAGGTGAAAGGGCGGACTTTGTCCTCAAAGCGAGCAAACGCATCGGTTCCTACTGGATGAACGTTCATACAACGAAGGAATGTGGAACGAGCGCGATAAATGGCGCGGCGATACTCAACTATAAAGGCAATTCGGAAAATCCTGCAGCAATGGCGGAAGTTATCGATCAACGCGATATCCACGAGATAGGATCGGACCGGCTGGCCGTGACGACAAATCCCGCCCAGAAATGCGGCGATCGAGAGAATTTGTGCGCCATGGATATTCAAAATATTCGCAAAATGCCGCAGATACTGACTAATCCCAAGACGGATGTGACACTGTACCTGCCGATTAACTACAAGATGCAAGCGACGGAACTGATAGGTGCGTAACTAACGTAAAAAAAAAAAAAACTAATGGAAGCGCCTGATGGGAGTGAAAGTGCCAATTAAAACTGGGATATAATTGCACGGGGCATTAATTAACGCGGGCAGACTTGACCGATACAAATTCTTCCAACTAAGTTTCACCACTATTTTTTATTCACCGCATTATATTCAAATCCGGGTTATAAAAATTTTGCTGCTACTCTACATAATAGCGTATCCCGATTAGAAAGCACTTTCACCACTTTTATTTTTTTTTACAATCACAAAACTTCTTTCCGATTAACTTTTTAATGAATTAAGTTAAGAGTTTATCTTTTCCCTTAAGATGATTAACGCAAAAAACTTAACTACAATATTATTAAAAGTTGAAGCAAAATTAAATTTAAAAAATATAAATTTTACTTTTAAATTTCAACTAATTTGATTGCAATAAAAATTTTACGTGATTTTATTGTAACTCATCAAAATATTGAATGTAGAAGATGCTGTATTGATTTCTCATCAAATTTTCGTCATGAAAAACTCTCTAAATTCACTTAGAAATATCTAGTTGCTAATGAGGCACCGATAATGGGACGGTCTACATTTTCATCGATCACTTTTTGTACACGCGGAGAAGAAATTTCCGGACGCTCGCATCGCAACGCACATCGAGAAAACAGTGCGTAATTAAATAGATATTAAGAGAGCCGCAGGATAGTTTCGAATCGAGGGAGCGACGCGCAATTAAGCTCGATTATCTAATCGCAACTCAATCAAAAATCTTTCCTCCTGTCCAGGTAACGGCGGGACGGAGACGCGAGTGTTGAACGTGGACAACGCCACTTTCACGTTTCCGTCGTCACCGCTATTGACACAAGGTGGGGATGTGTCCCCGGGGATGCTGTGCACTAACAGCGACGGCAACGAGGACGATCTCAATGAGGGCAACGAGACCGTATCGCGACGACGGTGCCGTCCGGTCGGCGATGTTGGCGCGGGCGACATATGCGAGTGCGTGCACGTGCGTCACGTGCCGCTCGGGGCCACCGTCGAGATTATTCTCTTGGACCAGGGTAATTAGTCTCATTTAAACGTGATCAAAACGTAAATGCGACTCGTGATGACACGTGTTCGTTCGTCTCGTGTACGTTCTTGATTAATTTGAGTTTTCCACGTTTTTCTACAATCCTTTTCTCTTCCGTTCTCATCCAAGGTCCAGATGTCTGTTTTATTTCATATGTTTAGAAAGTCTAAGAAAAGATGGCAAAGATAGATTTTTCATCCGTAATTTTACGAGGCCCAAGATTTCTTCGTTTTTCTTTCTCTGTAATTTTATCGATATTATACGGAGTGATTTAATAATTGAGCTGAGTTATAGCATTTTTAAGTCAAGAAAGAAAAAAGTAGTAAAGGAAGATTTTTCACTGTTTAGTGTGAGATCTATATTTTTCAAATAATAGTGTACTGAGAGAGAGAGATGTAAGATGCAACTGCATTTATATATATAAAAAAGTAGAATCATATACTTTCTTAAGCATAATTTGATTCTTTTCATTATACTGCGTATACCAATCAAAGATCATACTAAACATATTTCTAATGATCAATATTTCAATGGACACTTTATGATTAAGAAACAATTTTTAAATTATTGTATATATTTGTTAATCATCGCATGTATTATATATGTTACACTTCAGAATCTTGCATAAAAGTCAAGATAAAGCAGATAATATGAAACGCATGACAAGGTTACTGCAAAAACTCATTATATGAAGGAGTATACGGTCTTCTGCGTAATATTATATACGACGTAGCTTATTAAGCTTATTACACAGTCCCCGATGCTTGGGGATAATCTCACAGAGCGAAGCGGCACGTGAGAGACTGAGAGAACATTAGTGCATAATAGAATTTATCGCTTGACCCCGATGTCCGCGTTTCGTGCCGCAAAAGTTCAAGTTATTGATTTGGAGATTTCCATCATCATAAATCTCGTGAGGGAGGTGTATATTATTTCGCTTCAAGAATAATATTTGACGCGTCAGCGCGATTTCTTCCAATACGATTGCGACAGCCGAAAGAAATCCCGCGACTTCTGATAATAGCACGTGGAACGATTGGTCTCCTTCGTAAAGCTTCGCAATTACACGAAACTAATTGTAGCAGTCGACCATGGGTTCGTGATATTTCTCGTCGAATTATATTTTCATTGACCATTTGCCTAACGATTTCCTACATGCCGTGATTATTTTTTAATACATTTTCTATTAGACCTGTTCATACTGCGGAAAAAATTCTTGTTACATAATTCAGTGTATATTCAGAATCATAATGTATAATTTAGTATCATAAAATAATAATATAATTGAATATTATTAGAATAATTCTCTAGCTAAAGTCACGAATAGCGGTAATTTGATAATAATTTTTCGCCACAAAGAATTCTATTAAAGAACGGCCGTTAATCCAACATCATTTTGCCACAGGTGGTCTGAATGATCTAGTTTATCACCTACACGGCTATAGTTTTTACGTGGTGGGAGCCAAGCAATTTGGGCGAAGTATGTCACTGCAAGAGGTGAAAAAACTCGATGAGAGGGGGCAGCTATTCTCGCGGAATCTCGATTGCGCGTTATCCAAGGATACCGTCATCGTGCCCAAGTTCGGTGCCGTAGCGCTGCGGTTTAAAGCCGATAATCCAGGTAAATCCTCTCTTCTCGCTAATCGAACTGACATAAATACTTAATATATAGGCCTCTATTCTAACGACTTTAATTGTTAATTTGGTAATTTTCTTCGACAAATTGGAGATACAAATTTTATCATTAAAATAGGCTAGGATATATCAGCAATTCATGATTTATTAGCGATCAGATAAAGAATTTTTTGCGAATTAAATTTCAAGATGTATAATAAATAAGAAAACTTTCGGTTTTTAATTTTAAATTTTAGTTTAATCGTTAGATATCCAATATTGAAATATTTCTATAAATTTTTTCGAGAAAAATCGATCTTTAATTTGTCTTCAAAATATGGGACATATTGTATAATAGCGACGCGGTGTATTAACTCTATGAGGCTAATACTGTTATTTGACTTCGCAGGTTATTGGATGTTGCGGGATGAGCATGCGACCGATTGGACACGTGGTTTAGATGTTATCCTGCAAGTCGGAGAACCTAGCGACATGGTGACCGCGCCACAAGACTTTCCTAAATGTGGATCCTTTGTCGGACCTGATTACTTCCTCATATAGACTGTTTAAACGTTAAATTGTATATAATTGTATATAATGATAGCCGGACAAGAACCTACAGTCGCTTTTAGATAAATTTTACGAATTTTTATGAATAAAATATCCATTTACGTTCGCTAGTCGCTTGGAAACTCTTTCACCCCTTTGTCTCGGAAATTCTCATATCATCATAATTATTTCCTCCACAAAATTTTAATTGAACCTCTTTGCAACTCTTCCAGTTTCAACTTCAAGAAACTTGATATTAATTAAAAATTTTAATTACAATTTCGCCATTAACAAGTCGTTCCAGGAAATTCGCAGTTTGTCGGAACAGACGTGGCGCGACTTCGTAATTTTCAACTTTTAACAACTAAGCTTAGCAACGTTCGTATCGTCGTAAAGTATAATCGTGTCTCAGAACCTAGCGAGCGGAATTAGCGCGCGACTTCTACCGTTTACGCTACAGTGTTTCCGCCGCTGTCACTCGTTCTTTTTTCTTGAACAAAGGATAGGCTCGCTTTCGCGGTTCATCTCGGCGTGCACGTCAGACACGTTTCGATGTAACCGGCTGTATAACCGCCATAACCGCGATTCGTTCTTTCGCCGGTGACGGATAATTCCGAGGTCAGGCTGACGCGCAGCCTCGTTAGCAGTAATGTCCTGCCTGAGCGCGCTGCACACGCAGATAGGGACCCTGCTTTCCGTGCCCCAGGAGGTTTTGTTTCTGCGACACAGGGTTTTCCGCGAATATGCGAAAATCGCGGTCGGGCCGGACTTTATCCACACCCTGCCGTCCTTCCTAATTCTGACAGCCGCGGTACTTGTCCTCTGGAAGAATCCCCCGTCCTCCACGCGGCTCATGGGCCTCGTAGGCGAGACATTCATTTATAAAGGGTTTCAGGTACAAAAGTCTCTGCGATCTCCCGTGTTGGCTAATGTCCTTCCGTGCGTTATACACGTGCGTTTTTCAAGGTGTCAGTCAGCTGGCTCGCGGTTAACGCGCTTCTATGGCTATGGCTGATCCTCCAGAGGATACTCTATTGCAGCGTCTGGCATTATTGGAGTTACGTGAGTGAACTCGTTATTATATTCTTGCCGTAACTAACAAAGGCATTGCTTTCGTAACGCTTGAATTGCCCGCTTTTATGAAAGAGAAGATAAGCGCTTGTATACGCTAGAAAAAGGGCATTAATTGTCTATAACTCTTTCCAAAGAAGAAAATATTAAAAATATTTTATGGAACAAGAGAACTTTAGTCTAATTATTATAATTAGTATAACTAATTATTATAAGAATATAATGATTAAGCGTTAAATTTTATAGTTAATTTTACACTTTACATCGACGTAGGAGTCTGAACATCGCGATATTTCGTATCCCTGGTGGCAACAAGTCTGGTCCTCGTACTATCCTGTACCTATACAGCCGCCGGTGATGTCGGCCAGTTTTATTAGTTGGATTGTCGCGATGTCGATCGCGATAATCGCTCTGGGATGCGCGAACTCTACAGATCGCTTGGAAACTGTCATTAAAGAAACCTTATCTAAATTTGGGAATACGTTTGCGGTAGTCAAGTCTTGCGTGGAATATTCACAGGACGAGTTAGTATCGCAATTCGTGTTTTAATTTTTTCTCTTCGCGCGTTAGCTTGTTAGTTCGTTGCAAGAGAAGCAAAATAAAGCAAGAGAAATAGTGTTACGTATAATAATAACAATTTACATAACATAAAACGTTTTTTGAGCAAACATTTTCGCTCTCAGAGCGGAAGAGACACTCGTAACCACTGAAGCGAACGCGGCAATGGACGACGGCGAAATCACCTCAGTTTGTGAACGCGGTCGCTCAGAAACGTCGAATGACACAAACAACGCGGCACGCGGGGATGTACATCCGATCTCCTACGGAACGAATTGGATGCCACAGCCAAATTTCTCACCGTTCAAAGAAGCGCATCGCAAAATATCAATGAAATCCCTTCACACAGTGACAGGCGCAAATGACGTTCAGGTAACAACAAGACAAAGAGAGAAAGAGAAAGAGAGCTTCTTTCTGTGTTTAATTAATGTCAGATTAATGTTTAATTAGTATTGCAACGATCTCTACGCTCACCTTTAATTTTTTCAATAAACGGTAACACGTTTATATACCGATAACATTTTTAATTGTTTAATATTTGTGCCCCAAAAGAAATCATAAAATTTTATACAAAAATGATTTATATTTGTAACTTGTAACATGTAAAATCAAGACTTTATTTTAAAAGAAATTGATATAGGCTGAGCGATTACATTGTTTAAGGCTTTGAAGTACCATTTTAGAGCAAGACACTTTTCAAAAACTTTGCTAGAATTTTGAAGGAAATCTTAATTGCGCTAAAGAAATGCTGATGCAATACAACTGCAACAATTCGTTAGAATTTTGAAAGAAATTCTAATTGTGTTGCACAAATGCTGATGCGATATGACCGTAACACGGGTTGTTGCTTTCAGGATTTTGACAAATTAGCAAAGCAATTGCGACACCGACGCGGCTGTCAGACCGTGATACCGAGCAATTCCAGCGAGCAATCGAGCGAATGTTGAAGGGACTTGTCAATGTTCATTGAACGATCGTCATCAAAGAGGTCTTCCGTTGAGCAATGCTCATGGGAAAAAGTTTTCTCGAAGGCGGCGCGTCAACTTTGCAGATGACACGTAATTTGCATAAACGATGAGACGGCGTTTATATATATACCGATAAGATTTTTAGTTATCTAATATTTATATTTGACGAAAATTTATAAAACTTTTTACAGAAATATTTTATACATGTAATATGTAAAATCCAGATTTTATTTTTGAGATTGAACAATAGTCGAACGACCATTCAAGAAGTGCAATAGTTACGTAAAACCAATGTGCGTAACGTTACGTAAGATCATGTGCTATCTCATATCAATTATATCAATAGAATGTATGTATATAAAACTTTTATAAATAAATATTTAAACTTTTAACATTTGGTTTATATAAATTTCTCTAATACCTGAATAACTTCTTCTCAAATCTACGAATTTATAATAATAAATTGTAATATACACCAATCAAGAACTCAATTGAATTTTTTTCCCAGTAATGATTATGTTGATAATCTATCAATATGCGACATAAATGTTTTTATTTTAGTATAACAATGTTAGGATCTCCAATAAAAATATTACTCTATTCACCGCTATGTTTGTTTAGAATAAACAAAATTGCTTTATATAGGTATTATTCTTTTTATATTTTACAAACAGTTCTAAATATTAAAATTTTACATGCAATTTTACTACATATCCATAATATTTTTTCAAGTAAATAACAATACAGAGAGAATTTTTTGTTATATTTTACCCTTAAACTTGGACAACTTGGCAACCAAGGAATTTTTAAAATATACAAAAGACATTTTACAAACAACGTGAGAAAAATTACCGAGCAGATTGGTAAATTTTGAAAAATTATTGAAATTTCCTAGATATATTTTAGTAAAATTAATCAAACATATTTTATATTTTAATGTAATAGATATTAATATATTTTATTATGGTAGATATTAATAGCTCGCATAAAATTCTTGGTGGTACATGTTGTCCCACCATGATTTCAGGGTAAATTTTTAGAGAAAATTCTCTTCGTGAAGATATACCTAAATGTTCAATTAATTTTGATTAATTAAAAAGTATTATAAGAAAGTACTGTGTGTGAGAAACATCGGAAAAAGAAGAGTTGTGTAGAAAAAAAATTAAACGGCGACGAGAGTTCTTCTCGTTAGCACATCTTCTCGTTAGTATCTTAAAAAAAGCTTTATAAAATACAGTGTACGCGTCGAGCCACCCTCCCTTTGATTATTTATCGAGTAAAACGTCCTGCCCGCCTCCACCAGACCCCAGGACTCCGTCACTTTGCTTCGCCGGCTTAGGGGGGATGCACAGAAATGCGCATGCGTCCGAAAGGGGTAACATTCCCCATCTTGAACCGGAGCATTATTCTGTAACTACAACTCTTGTGGGGTAGGTCGCAGATATTCGTGATCAACGTGACGATATATACGTCAGACAAACCTCATTCGCTCTGAAAGTGCGCTTTTCCGAACGTCACCCTTGACAAGTGAACTCGCGTGAGTCACTCCGGGATCGATTCCGGTCGGGAAAGCCGCCCCGGAAGGAATTCAGGAAGAGGATTTGTTCCTCCGAAGCGGAGTCGGGCGTGAACGGTCCTACGCGGCGTAACTAACGTCTGCTTCCTTGTACGATGTGATTATACGCAATACTGAATTTTACGACTATCACCAGACTATAAAATCAACGGTCACGGCTGCTACGTTGGAACACCGTGCGCACCCTTTGGTAAGACAATTCAAAGTTCGAAAAATAATATTGAAATAGAATTTTTTATCGCATAAATGTCATAGCACTTTGTCACGACTGAGACACTAAGATTTTAAGATTCGTTTTGTTGTCTGAATGATTTAAATCTCTATTTAAATTTAGAATAAATAGTGTAAATAAACAACAAAAATTTCTCACACCGGCTGAGACGCAAATTACATGCGGCGGTAAAAAAATTAATACTATTATAAATAATACTATTATAAATTAATACTATTATAAATAATATAATTATATTTACTCATATCAGAAAGAGATTGCGTAAAGTTACGTATCTGATAATGCTGATAATGCGTTGTAATTAACAATAACAAATCTAATTTAAGTATCTGATAATCGATAAACACGTATCGTATAATGATCAAGATTATATTCGTACACGACCTACGCGATTCGTTTAACGATTAAGTATTTCCCTCGCACAGGCAAGCGCATGATGCAGCAGCTGCATCGTTATAGCATGTAAGGTCCGTTAATTATGGCAAGAATGGACGTAGCATTACACTACGCGTAATAATAAATTTATAAGTCGCAATTTTTTAAATACTTTAAATATATTTGAGAGAATAACTAAATTACGCATTAACATTCTTTTTATTTCTTCTTAATTATACTATTTAACTGTCTTTTAATGCTTTTTGCTCTATATATATGATCGTTTTTCGTTAAAATCTTGTCGCGTTACATTAAATCTACTTCTTAATCAATCTGTGTTAAAAAAACATCGAAAATATCTTTTATTATATTGATATCGATATTAAAAAGAGCTAAAAAATATTAAGTAACGTGGTAAACAAATGTTGAGCATATTTTCGTTAGCACTATGAGAACGTATAGAATTTAATGATTTTAATATTTTTTAAATAAAATATCAAGACTTTAATTAAAGATTCAGATATTCCTTTTAACGAAACACAATAATTTTAATATTTTTCTTTCTTATTGATAATTACAAGATAAGATATATTTTTTATTTACGTTCACATATCGCTTCAAAGTTTATCTTTCGCTTCAAATTTTCCATGGGTTTTTGCGTCTAACATGTACGCTTTTATTTTCTACGTGACTTCCCTTTTCCACCCTCTAATTCAAAGTATTCCTGATTGATCCTAGTATACAATCACGTTCTGACGCAATCGCAATCCGATTGGGTATCAGTGGCCTCGGCGTTGCGACGCGTCCGAATTTTCGACGACGAGGTTCACAGTCCACGTGTGTACATAGACGCGCGATGTAAACTTGATATTGATTTTGCGTCCAGCATCCGTGCGCGTGGAGCGCGCGCACGGCAAACTGCGCGCGCGCGCGCATCTAAACGCAAACATATGCAGGTTACATACACGCACGCACGTAGCACGTGTATACGCTATTTGGCACGTGCACCCTCTTCATCGGCGATCCCGAATCAACCGGGCTACAACCGTGAAAGAAATAGGGAAAGGATTCCTGGGCAGGAGGGGTGAACTTGAATGAGAATGAGCGAATACGCGGCGATAATGCAAACAACGCGTGTAACAACGACAATACGCACGAATGGTCGCGAATACGTTGAATAGGAAACCGGTTCCGCACTGGTCACCGACCAGGATCGATGCAAAGTTTTTGCAGAAAGAGTACAAGGCAATTGACCAGGAGGAGTCTGAATTAAGCAAACCTGGTTAGATAATTATCTCTGCCTCTTTTTTAAATTCATCTCATTGACGGTATTAGAGAATTCAGCTGTTAATGCGATATTGAGCGCAAATGATTCTAAAAGATATCCAGCATTGCGGACAGAAATTTATCATTCGGTTAATTCTATGTATATTTTTATGAAAGTTTAATTGCGGCATCAATTACAGAAATGTTTGAAGTTGAATATTAAAAGTCTGTCGGAAATGATCCTCTCTCCGCGAGAATTTAATTTTACATTATTTAAAGAAGATATAGAGAAAGAATAGCAAATAATATAGACTCTAAAAGAAATATTGCAAGATTACTTTTATTTTTTTCTGTGAATAATTCAAATTTGTTTTCTTTTCTTAGAAACGTAAAAGAGAAAACTGTTTTATATGTATAAAAATATGGTCAAAAGAATATTCAGAGTGCACTACAATTTTAATAATATTAAATTTAATGAAAATTTAATGAAAACATTAATAAAAAATAGATGCAAGAGATATCTGTTGTTCTCGATAAATATTGTAAATATAGAAATTATTTTATGTTTAATGTAAATATAGAAATTATTTACATTTTTAGCTTACGCTGTTATTAATGATCCATTCTTAGTGTACAATTGCGTCGTTTCAACATTACATTGTTGAAAAGGTCAACGATATTTATGATATGTATATACGCTATCTATAAACATGTTGGAAAATCGGCGAGGTAAATAAAACTGAGCAAAGCTATCGGAAAAGCAATCGTCGAGCGACACTCGTAATTTACGTACAATTGCGTGCCCGGACCTTATCGAAGCGTGGGCGGAGAAATTTACCGTTAGGTGCATCGCTCTTTTCCTGTGAATGCAATAGAGGTCATGACGAAATGTCAGTGTTAGAGCAAATATGCATTTATATTACTGCTTTCTCGGAAATCTAAATTGTTGCTAACATTAGTGAGATTAATTCTCTTTCAAGAAAGAAATCTGCATGTTTTGAAGCAATCTTTATAATTAGTCGAATAAAAAAAATATCAATAAAAAGTTTGTAAAACTTTGTAAACTCGTAAAAAAAAGAGGAAACGTTCTTGTCTTTTTTCAGAATAGAACTTGAAAAAATAGAAGGAAACCCAAATGTTTTAAAACTTAATTTTCAAAGAAATTTAAAGAAACAAGAAGAAGCTTAATTATTCTTGAATTAATAAGTATAGAACTACTTGATTAGTATAGAACTACTTGAGGATTAGATTATTATTTTCACAGAATAAATGCTCGCGATTTTTCATTTATTTGTCAATTTTTAATTTCTCAAAAAACATTAAAAGAATGAAACTGTAAAGTTTTCTCATATTCTATCAAGTTATAGCAAGACATCGCGTGTATCTTTCTAGCAGAATATTATAGCTTAACTGCGTTATAACATAGGACAAATTCATAATAATCGATCGCACGAAGGTCGCAAGAATTTGCGTTTCATCCTTCCAATTACGTTCAAGGACTGGTTTAACGCTTCCTTCTCTGATACTTAGTGTCAACTTTCGACATGTTTCAGGCTCCATGGCGGAGAAAATGTATTACTGGGGCGAGGAGAAGGATCAGGTCGATCCTGATCAGACCTTCATACAATTCAAGGCCAAATCAGTGGCGGACAAGAGACGCGAGACGTCTCGTGCTGTGCCGAAGATGACGGTGTCTTCGCCGCAGGGTAAAATGACTGAACTCGGTAAAAGGGAGGAGGATGCCGAACGCGGCGGCTGGGACAATAAACTCGACTTCCTATTTTCTTGCATAAGCGTTTCTGTCGGATTGGGAAACGTCTGGCGATTCCCTTATCTGTGTTATAAAAATGGTGGTGGTAAGTGTCAACGCTGCTGGATTTACACATAAACGGTTCTCAAATGTTAAAACTTTTATTCATAATATTAATTTATAAATATATTATAAACGCTCTTTAAATGTTAAGATTTTCAATCATCGTGTAAATTCATAATTGTATTATATTTTATCAAATGTTATCAAATTTTTCATTATTACAAATTACAAGATTTATTTTTAATTAAAAGAATCTCTCACTTTAAGATTTATTTTGCTAACGCAGCTAACATGGAAAATATTTATAATTAATGGTGTTAATATTAAGTATTTAATATAAATTTAATATAAAGTAACAGAACTCTGTTGTTCTATTTAGAAGTTTCTCCTCCGTGCTTTAATTAAATTTGCCGTTGTAAGTCGAGGATACAGACAGCATCGGATTTCAATAATGTCCGACATTTATAATTGCCTTCTAATTTATGAAGTCATGCAATCTTTAACATAATGATTTAATGGCATGCATTAAAATTTAATGTTTGCGGTCTTCTCGAGTTTGATTACTATCTCGCTGTTTAACTAAATTTCTTTCATGTTTATTTAAAATAAAATAAAATTAAAAAAGAAAACAAGTCAAAGTTGCTTAAGTTTAGATTGCGCGATCGCGACAGATTATTTCTGTGACATAAAAATTATTATTATTTCCATAAAACTTTTTTTTACTTTGGAATTTTGTCGCAGGCGCTTTCTTGATCACTTATGGAATTGCAATGCTGTTTTGCGGAATCCCTATATTTTTTCAAGAAGTCGCCATTGGACAATATCTTGGAGCTGGCGGAATGTCGCTAGTAGGACAATTATGTCCTCTTTTGCAAGGTAATAATTATTTCTTGACATTTCCCGACATCAAGATTATATAATCTAGGTATGTCAACAAGAAATTAATGATCGCAAATATATTATCGGATTTCAGGTGTGGGGTATGCTACGATGACCATTGTATTTTTTCTCGACGTATATTACTGCATAATTATTTCTTGGACTCTTTTCTACCTCATAAGCACATTCGTGAATTTACCGAAAGTACCTTGGAGTGGATGTGGTAAATAACATACTTTTCAATTATTAAACGCTAACATTTATGTAGTATCGTACTTCATAGTATTGCTTAAAAAATAAGATAATTAAAAATATTTTGATGTTTTTAATTCCGTGTTTTTATTTTTAGACGATATATTGATATAAGATACTATAATACCATAAAACTCTGAATGAATCTAATAACGTCTCTTTACCATAAAATGTAATAAATTATTTCCTTTTCAGGAAACTGGTGGAACACGGACGATTGTTACGATGCGAACCAAGAAAACAAGAGTATGTACGGAAAAATAAACTATTCGAATTTCACTGAAAATAGTACCTATCATCATACCACGCCAGTAGAAGAATATTGGGAGTAAGTAAAGCATTAAAAAGTGCTATACAAAATATGAAACACATATAAAATGCTGTACATAAAGTGTACACAATGAATGTGATGGAAAAAACCCTCAATCTCATTCCATCTTTTTTCAATAAAGTGTAATCTCTCGAAAGAAACTTTTCAAACTCGAAAGCTTTGAGTTTAATGAAATGGAAGTGGTATTATATATGCATCAGATTTATATCCCTTGGGCAGTGCTTGTGAGTCATATAGGCTCTGATGTAAGATGAAAGTTATTAGGGGACTTACGCGATGAAACAACTATAAGAAATGCAACATTGATTTTCTCAAATCAGGTCATAGTATAGAGTTCCCTCGTGTATAAATGCAATTACATAATGTAAAATATCGATGATATAATAATGCTGGCAGAATGCGTTTACACGTGCATTGCAGATTTGCAATTTATCGAATTAAAATCATTAAAAAACTGTCATTAGATTAGATATATCTTACGAAACAAGTCAAGCAAAATAAAAAATCATTGCGTTGTAAAAATGCAATTTTCACACGTGTACATTGTTAGTGCAATCGGATAATATGCATAATTTTAATTCAATCTGATATTTAAGCTTACGTCATTTCCTTCCTTTTAGAAGCGCTTTCTGTAAAATAACGTTTGCAATATTTCATATTAATTATCACAGCTTTATGTCGAATGTAACCATTCGAACCGACTGGCAAAAAACGGCATTGAACTTTCAGACAGCGGGTCCTCGGCATTACATCCGGCATCGAGAGTATCGGCAAGATCCAGTGGGAGCTGCTAGGCTGCCTGATTGTCGGCTGGCTGCTCGTTTACTTTATCATCCGTCGCGGTCTTCATCAGAGCGGTAAGATCATCTGGTTTTCAGCCTTGTTCCCGTACGTGGTGCTTTTCATTCTTTTGGGAAGAGCGGTGACGTTGGAGGGTTCCGTTGACGGTTTGCTTTACTACGTGACGCCACGATGGGAGGAATTGCTCAATCCCGGACCGTGGATAGACGGTGCTACCCAGATCTTCTTCGCGTACAGCATCGGCACCGGTGCCCTGCCCGCTCTGGGCTCGTACAACAAGTTCCATCATAATTGTTATAGGTAAGCGACGCGCAGCTGTTCCACCCGTAGCTGGACACCGATAAGACGTCCTCGCTTCCACAGCGTTAAAATTTTGATAATAGATTTTGCTTGCCCGATTAAATAATATTCATCGATTTTTCGTCAGAATGTTGAGGCACCAATGTGTGAAAAAAAAAGATGATAAGAGCATATGTTTCCCTAATTGAATTGAATTCGTCTTGCAGCTCCAAGTGGTTTTCGAACAATCCACATAATCGCTACTTTAGCCACTTCAGAATTCGTTGGTTCTTATTTCGTAAATTATGATTCAAGAAAGATGTAGTTATATAACGACGCACTAAACGCAGTGACGTCGCTGCTGGGGTCTTTCAAAAAGATAGTTTTGTCTTGCAGAGACGCAATAATCACTTGCGTAGTCAACACCCTGACATGTCTTCTGGCCGGTTGCGTAACGTTTTCGATACTGGGTCACATCGCCCAAGAACAGCAAACGCAGGTGTCCGAGGTCGTCAAGAGCGGACCTGGTCTCGTCTTCCTCACGTATCCCGAGGTCGTTTTGAAGCTACCCGGTGCTTCGTTGTGGGCCATTATATTCTTCGTTATGCTGCTCGTAAGAAATTGTTATTCCAACGACGGAATCGGCTGTCGCCGTCTATATTTGTTCATGTGCATCGCTATAAAAGGGTTTGAACATGTTGTCGCCCTCGGCAGGAAGTTTCTCTCGATATATCGTCACTTAATATCGCTGCTTTTTATTAAAAGAAATTGTGAAATGTTCATAGGAAACGATATAAGTGCAAAATTAAAAAGTAAGTTTAAGAAACGTACTTCAAAAAATATTTTTCTCTAAAAAGAAATTATTTAATAGCAAATTTAAATGTTTGCACAATAAATTAAATTTCTAAAAGTTTCCTATAGACAATTTCACAATTTATAAATTCAGTATAATTATTTGAATCAAACTTTATTCAATTTTTTCCTTAAGAATATCAATTTCTAATCCAACTCAAATTATTATTCGTATAATTATTTTGCGCAAGATTGATTAATAAATATCGAATAGTAAATTAAAATAATTGTATAAATAGTAATAAGAAATACATTTCTCTAGCTGGTAAATAGCTGTTAAATAACAATATTAACGTAACGCTGTAAATGTATCGTGTTAAATTTAAATCTAGATTTTGGAGCAACGGTCAAGCATATGGAGAAACTAGAATTTTACCGAGTCATTATTTAAATCTTAAATTATATACGAATCATTCCGTTTTCACACAGATACTCGGCATCGACAGTGAATTTTGCATCGTGGAATCTTTCATAACCGGCATGGTCGACTACTGGCCAGATACCCTTCGTCCTCACAGAATCAAATTCACCATCGCTATCTGCCTGATAATGTTCGCTCTAGGAATTCCGATGGTCACAAACGTTAGTATCCGAAAACATGTTTCTATCCGATACGCGTTATGTACAACCGAAAATTCCAGGCGCAATTTATCGACAAGAAAGGAATCAAAATATTACGTCTGTTTCAGGGGGGAATTTATATTTTCCAACTGATGGACTTCTACTCCGCGAGCGGAATGTCTATTCTGTGGGTGTGCTTCTTCCAAACGATCGCGATATCGTGGATTTTCGGGGCGAAGAAGTTCTGCGACTGCGTGCATCAGATGATGGGTATTCGATTAAGTAAATTCTGGTATATATGCTGGATTTTACTCGCGCCGGTGATCATGCTCGTAAGTATCATATCACGTTTGCATCCAATTATATAGCGAATCAAGATTGATTGTTCCCTTCAAAGGGAACTGATTCGTGCAGAATAGCTCCTATGTATTATGTGCAGCAAAAATAAAAGCTTCTTTTCTTACTTTCGCAGTTTATCTTCATATTCCAAATTGTGCAATACAAACCACTGAAATATGGCAGCGACTACGAGTATCCCACGTGGGCAGAAATAGTTGGCGTATGCCTGAGTCTCTCGTCTATGTTATGGATACCAGGATATGCGTTGTTCTACGTCATAATTACGCCAGGATCATTTAAAGAGGTAAATCTGAACGCATTCGCGTGCAAATCATATGCATGTGATGAAAAAGCTACCCGGGCTATAATCGTGTAAATCTCGCGGTAATGGCTATAATTATTGCCGCAAACTTCATTTGAATTGTAGATGTAATCTACCATCATGGCTTCTTTTTCAGAATATCCTGAAAGGTTTACAACCGAATATAAAATCGCACGCAAAGTTACCGAAAGGCGAAAAGTCAGCCGTGATACCCATGTCGGAGAGCAGCGCGGGCTTAATTACGAAAAATAACAGTTTCCTGAGTCAAACATGATTAGCGTTAGCGATCACTTCTGACTTGTTAGGTTATACTTATCTTAAAAGTAATATTTATAGTAAGATAAATATGTATATCTATATATAGTGGGTCCAGCACAATTGGACATTCAGTAGTAATTTGTGTCAAAATGGACGCGTGTCAAACTAATCAGTTTCATACAGGTATGCTCAGTTAAGCAATCATTACACTATTGTTTATTTAATAATAAGTCAGTAATATATTTCTTTAGTGACGTATTTCTGGTAAGAATGTCAGAGATTCTCCTTAATTCCTTAATAGCTGGTTGACTGTAGCATTTTAACATTATCATATTTAATTTCTTATTGCTTACAAGAGAAACGACATTTTCAAAGAGACTTTTTTTAAAAGAAATTATATATAATATATATATATGATAATTATATACTATTTTAATAATAGATTAATGTTTTAAAAAGAAGATAAGGATATATTTGTCTCATAAAACATGTTCGAAATTCAATTATTTAAATACTTTGTTAACATATATACTATGCCAGCTGTTAATGTTTTAAGATAGAGAATTTTAATCGAGAAGAAAATTATTTGGTTATCGCAATTAGACTCGTACGTGTTGACCAAGCTGATAAGATACTCAATAAAGGGTATAATAAGTATTGGAAACGGGACGGGAAGGAATATTTAGAAGTAATAATAGTATTAAACCGCGCTAGTATTCAGATAGCTATTTACGGGCAATTTGAAAGAAGTCTATTTTTATATCGCGATCATATCGCGATAAGTATATGAATTTTTAACGGAGGGAGAAGTCGTTTAGTTGATAATTCGGCTGGTTTGAGGAAACAGAAGGTTCTCACGTTGAAGTATGGTCTGCAAGGCAAAGAGAAATTTATGTTTTGATTTATTCCCAAGTACACTGGTGAATGTTCACATAGTTGAAGGCTCTTCCTGGTGAGCGCGTTAAGAGAATTGCTGCAATTACATGAAATATAATAAGAATATAGCGTATATAGAATAAGGATACTGGCACAGTTACGAAATATATTCAATATCTGAAGTACAAGTAACGAAGTAAAAATATAATTTTTAATATTCGTAATAAATATGGAGACGCGTTCACCGAGAAGAGATATTTTCGATTCCAACCAGTCGCAATAATCAACTGGACTGTAGCAAGATACAGAATATTTCTATCACAAAGTTCTAGCAGGTTATACTCTGCATTCAACTTCGACGGCACAAGTTTCAGATTTTTTCAAGTTACACATTTTTTAAAGCAAACATTATAATGCGTTTATGATGCGATGTATAGGATTAAAGAAAACTTCCGTTTTTTACTTGAAACTGAATGTTATTTTTAAAATATCTAACGTCGGTGATGTAAGTATTTTTTTAATTTTGTGATAACTGTTGCTTCAAATTTAAACAGAAAACATTTGCAATCAATTACATTTGCATTTACAATCAGCACTTCCGATCAATTACAGTAGAATATTTAGTGTCTGGGACACTTCTCTAACAGTATTTTATAAAATTAAAATCAAATTTTATATAAAAAAGATATGTTATATATTTATAAAATTATTCGAAAGGAATTGAGACTTTTATTCCACAAAAAATGTTGTCTTGGTAATTTTCTAAATCAAAGTTGCAACCAGAATTTTAATTTGTTCGAATCGGTTCAAACGTCAAAGTATATCTTCTTGCAAAAATTCAGCATAAAATATAAAATCATTTTGTCGTTTAGTAATAAAATCGTCTGAAAATCATTATTAGTAAGAAAATTGTTATTACTCATGACTTTCTTTTTAAATTCTTATACCATTTTTTCAACGTAAAAACATTTTTATCTGAAAAATTTCTCATTTATTCAAAATAGAAAAGCAATAACGACAAATGGAGAGAGCGCTTTTTTAACCGGCCTAATTAATTGGGAATACTTTCTCTTATTTAGTCCGTAAAGTACTCGTAATCGCGAAAACGCTATTCGTCGAAGTGTTGCAATTGTTGACGTTGTATAATACTAAGAAATGGCTGATAGCTTAACGCGATATTCGTTTCTATTTTAGTACCGTACTGTTGCGATGCGAAATACTTCCAATAGTAAGCTAAGAACCGAACGATATTATAAGCCAGTTGGGTCTGTACGTTGAATAACGTGTATCTCTAGCATTATTAATTTGTAATTTTGCTTAGCGATTGATAGATCGGCAATTGCGATACATATTTTACTGATTTGAACACGGCGACTGCTTGCTAATGATCGTGATGTTAGAACAAAATAGTTGTACACGCCGCGCCGCGGGCGCGAATCCCGCGACCATCTGATTATTAATCAACAAATTATTCAATGACACGCGAACATAAAAAATTCTTTCACACCCATTACGCGAGCAACACTGCAATTATATGTGTAACGTTACAAACATTTGTTCAGCGCGTGATAGTATAATAACGTATTTCCCGTGTGTAACTGTATTCTGTAAATGTATTCAATGTTGCAATGTGCGCAGGCACGACCGGGGCTACGAGCATAAATTTCCGCAATTACTTACACGACAATGTCTGTATTATCTGCATATGCGTTATTGTCGAGCGTATTTACCGACCGCACGAATAATTTAATCACGGCTCTAACGAATCAGTATTCGTTGCCAGAAAAATTCCTACGAAGAATTAAATGTGTTACATAAATTATATTTCTGTATACATGTATACATTGTATGAATGTTTTATACAGTGTATAATATTATCGTTTGAAAATCAAAAAAATTCTGAGTTTAGCAGTATTGTTCCTATGAATAGAAATTAAATGAAGAGGAAACCTGCTTTCCCCTTTCATTGAAATTTGGTCGTAAACTTCGATTAAATCCTTAATTCCTCGTCATACGCATTCGATGCATGAAAGAATTATTTGTATCATTTATATTATTTGTTACTATAAATAATCAGAATTATTAAAAGAATTATTTGCGTTCATGATACTCGAACACGTATTCCGTGAAATATTTTGCAAATTTTTTTGCCAAATACATGCGTTCTCATTCAAATTTTGAGGAGAATATAAAATTTCGCTGAATGCAAAGAAAATTTTGTTTAGATCTAGATATAGATTTGTTGTATTATTTCAAGAAATAAATATTCAACATACCTACATGGAATATATCTTGATATGATATCACGGTATTTTCTTTTGAAATTTTATGTAAATTGATTTAAATTCATTCATGATGATGTGCTTTTAATTGCTATATGTTAATTATTACCTGGATTTATTTTAGAATTTTCGATAATTTCTATTCAAAATTTTTTACTAACATATCTGCGAGATTTATCGACTGCGTCGACACGGGTTTATAGTGTATTTTGTATCTTGAGAGCCACATTTTCCTACATTTCAGAACACTACATTGAAAAAACGTAGGAAACGCGTAAAAGAGAAAAATCTTCCGGAACGAGGTGTGTAAGAATTTTTAGATATAATATATTTTTAGTAAATCAGATAGTGTATAACCCGAGTCACATGTATTTGAGGGCCGAAATTCGTTTAGATTTACTTTCCGAGCGACATACATTGCAGTAAAAAGAATGCGTTATTTGCGAATGTATACCGGCTTGACGCATTGGATGTTTCACATATTTGTGACATTACGCATACGTTTCCGGCAAAATTGTATCGATATATGTACTTGAATAAACATTAACGCCTAATTATCGTGATGCAATATCCGTACCCGCAGCAGTAAATAAGACTTCCCATCCTGCTGATCCAATACCTGTTACCATAGTTATGTAGTATAACGTTGTTATGTTATATTGTTACTATATTGTTTGTATATCATTTGTGGATGTTTGCGTAGTACGTTCATCTGTTTAATAATTATTTCAGGCGTAGTTAGCAGATTAGAAGCATCTATTAACTATCAGCATTGACCAAAATACAGGTGAATAAAATCCCAATAGAAACGCGTATATAATTCTGCATAAATGACTCGTGATTAATGAACGTGAACATAACATTTTTTACGGTAATAGAGATTGTAATGAATGTAATTGTGTAATGCTTCTGTATTTCGCTTCATAAAGAGTTACATTAGCAAGTGCACAGTTTACTAAAACATCAACATATTAAAATATTTATATTATTATACATATAGAATTTCCGGTGACTCCTTCATCCTTAATTAACATGGATTTTACCAAACGATTCAGTCGAAGATTTGTTATTAAAAAAAAAAGAAAAAAAACTGTTCGCTGAAGAAGAGCCGCTGTGGAAAAATATATTCGGTTCAAAACTTTTCACACAGACGATGACGGTGCATTTCAATTAACAATCACAAAAGTATTTTAATTAGTAATTAAGCGCAGGACAGATGCACCATAATAGAAAAGCGAACCGTCTTTCGCAACATGTGGCTCCCGCGCGAGAGGGTGGGGTTTCGTTGTATTTCGAACATCCCCCCGCGCCATGCGCGTTTCAACCACGACTTTTTTCTCATTTCGTGAAACGACGTGTCGTTCCGCGGTGTGTTTTACGACGGCTAAAGACGACGACGCGGGGCAGCGGAAGCGCGGAAGGCCCTGTGTATGTCGCTCGGTCTACCACACTAAACCCGATCGTTACGCGGTCTTTTATTTTGCGGCTGGGGCTATTATCGGGGTACTAGCGCATCCTCTCTATGGGGCCCACCTATTATACCCCGGTCGCCGGCAAACATTCCCTTTTACGTAGATGGGCGTCACCGTTAAGACTCTTATACGCGCGAAACGCTTTTCGACCATGCACGAAGAAATTTTGCTAGAACAAATAATCTCGCGAAAAAATTGGACCGGTATTTAATTTCCTTCCTCCTTTTTGTCTTTTTGACGTATGTAAATATATGGTTTTGTGTACACGTTTCTCGAGCAAAAAGAATGTACCGCGCTCGAGAAAACATTGTTAAACTGTACTATGTCGTGTCTCTGAAGACAAGAACAAGAATGTTTTAATTTTGTAATTTGTAAAACTCTCAACGGTAAAAAAATAACGAGACGCTAAAGTACGTCTTTTATCTCTCAATTTTGCTCCCTAATAAACTCCTATTTTCTCCTACCATTTTGTCTGTGGACGACCTAAAAAAAATTGCTCAAGTCTGGAAGTTGGCGCATAAGGGACGTTCTACTCTTTGCATCATTTTTCACTAACCAGAATTGATAAGAGAGTGAAGCAAAACTAGAGCGTTTTTTCTTAATTTAGCTTATTATTTCAACGGTAAAATATGAGAGAGTAAAAGAGGAACGCAGTCAATTTTTTCCACATATAAATTATATTTGTATTTTTGTATTTTTATACACCATATTTCGGAAAATTAATTAAATTGAAAGATTCTACAGCGAAAATGTCGGGGATAAAATTAGTTCAGCAGAGAAAATCAATATCACTTGAGTTGTGAAAATCAATAATAAATGAGAATTCGGTACGTACGTATATATAGCGTGATTCTAATAACTTGATTAGATTATAGCTCAATTTTAAATCAAGATAAAAATGTGGCAGAGAAAATATTTTCACTGTTTAGTACAATACTACAAATTCCATGATTATATTTTTTCGAACAATACACACCAATGCTTTTGCAAATTAAAATTGCACTTTTCCTTAAATAAAATCATATACTTTTTTAAATCGATATAATTACGAGTTTGAGCGCGCAAATTTTATACAACATACTATTTACTGTTTTGCTTAATTGATCGCAATTATAACAAGAAACATTATTATATTCTCAAATAATATCTTCGTGTTAAGATTTTCTCACTTTAATTAATTTTTAAAATACACTATTAGTGTTGCACTTGCAAGACAGCTATGCATGAAGCACAAATAAAAAATTATAGCACGTCTAATTATATGTATATTTAACTTTTGCATATAAATTAAAAAAAACCGTAAGTATAATACAGTTTTTTAATAATTAAAATACATTTCAGTATATTTATTTATACAATTAGGTCACTGACATTTAATTAATTTACAGCTCATTTAATTCTTAATTTAGCATAAAATAGAACCCACTATACATGTTTGTTGCGTTATTACAAACATTGCAAATAAAATTATTCTTGTCGGACATAATTACGTAGTGCGACACAAAAATAGCGATTTATCACTGTTTTCGACTACCGTAAATGGCTAATGCTCTTCGTGCTCCATATCCATTATAACCGATCCACTAAGTTTAGCTATCGGAAAACGGGGTAAAAGACAGCACGATATGCTATTGTGTTACATTTGCACCACGAAAGAATAGCAAGCTGCACCTTGCTTTCCATTCTCCTCGCCTCCGACTTGTATTTCGTGTGCTGATCAGATTCTATTGCAATTCTAGTGCAGTGATCTCAGAAAAGAGTATTAATTCTTTTCTTCTCTCTAAATCTGAATCAATGAATAGTCACTGATTCAGCAGTACTATTCACTGATTCAGATTTAGAGAGTTCGTAAATATATAAGATATACTCCAATATCCGACCACCCACCGGCCTGCGTTTACTCCACCGATCTTCCGCCAACCTTCCGCTGGCCTGCGTCCACTCCACCGATCCTCCGCCGGAATAATTTCATAAAATTATTTCATAATTTTTCTAATAGTTTAACAATAATGATCTAAATATATCTGTGACACAATTAAATATATATCTATGCATTAGTATGTTATACCAATAACGTAATACTTTATTCAGAAAACGTTTAGTTAATCTTCATCATTAGAAATGTGTTGGGACAGACTATAATCTACTTTGTGTAAGTGAAAGTAATTTATGAAGGATTGTCCATATTAAGTCGCAGAGATACCGATGTGTCGAGAATGAGAACTGAAGAAGAATCACGCAATACGTAGCACAATCAATAATTCAATTATCCGTCTAAAAGCATTTTTCTGATTGCTCCGTATTTTGGTAATAAAAGATCGTTTTCTTATACAACTTAATAAAAATTTACATATAGATGTGGAGAATATAGACGTAAAATATATTATTTATTATATCTATATCTATTTATAAACTAAAGACAATTTGTATAAAATAAAAAAGCATGACACAATACTTTAATAGCAAATTTTGGAATTACTTATATAGAGTTAAAAATTAAGATATATGAAAATATCAAGGCGACTGTTTCTAAATTGTAACGATAAAACCTATTTCTGTTGTAATATATAGATTGTTATCAAAGTTATGTAAATATTACATTATTTATATACTAATTATAAAATTAATGATTATAAAATATGTATAAAGTTATTTATATTGATATACGAGATTTATCAAGCAACAGTAGCTCCTCTTTCGCACATTTTCTTCTTGTTAACGCGTTTCCGTATTATTAATTTTTATTTTACAATGTCTAAAAGTGGTTTAAATTAATTAAAATAAGACGTCTATAAGATGCTTCAAAGATGTCATAAGTCGGATCATAAGAAGTCTTAAAGATGTCATAACGACGTCTCTCTGATAGTTTTATAAAATGTTTTATAAAAATATAAGATGTCTTTTAAAAACGTCTTTAAAACGTCGTAATGTTCTCTGAAGAAATTAAAAAATAAAATTACTCGTTTGTAACTATTTCGTACTAATTTTTACTTTCTCTCTTTTTTACTCTTGTACAAGTCTTTTTTTATTTTCTTTCATTTTTTATTTTTTTTTATGTAGTTCATAAACAACTATTATATTTACGTTGACTTCTTTACTGTTTTTTCATAAGTAAGATTCGATAAAATTAGCGTTAATGGAAAAATATGTATTGAAAAGGATTAAATAATCTCTCATAACTGATTAATTTTATGACTCTAAAAGTTGTATAGTCATCATCACGGTGAAATCAGTGTTTAATTAAATAAAATCTGATTTAATCCCAGCTCTATAATAGATATTCTCGATTTTTGACAGAGTACCAAACTGACGAGAAATAACCCTCCAGTAAAAATTATTATGGCTTTTTATCGATACAAATGTATTTATTAACGTCCATCTAATACCGAAGATGTATAGCCCGAGGCAACGATCGCACTGAAGAAAATGAAAAGAACGCAGTAACATTTCGCAATGATCAAATTATGGGATTTCGTAATTATTATTATTTAACAAATATTTATCGCGATATCGATTTAATGTCAAAATTTATTTGAAAAATATTTAATACAAAGCGAAAATATGTTCAATCGAGAATGAGATAAAATACTCCGCTTTGCGAATTCTGATAGTTATAATCGGTGATAATATCGGTTTTCGAATTTCTGTCAAATATTCTCGTAATTCTGTAATATGTAAAATGTTATTTCACTAAAAATAAAAATTTCTCTTATAATATTAATTTTGACTGTAAAAATTGTATGACTGGCGTCATGAACTCATTGCTAAAACCAGTGCTTTTAAGAATTCGGATTAATTCAATATAATTCAGGTTTAATTCTGGTGATAAAGTTTTTTCGTCGAAGCAACGATCGCAGTCAAGAACGTGGAAAGAACGTGATAACATTCTGCAAATATTTATTGCAATTTTAAATAAAATTAAATAAAATTGTGAATTAACGCATGACTTTATTTGTGAAAAAATCGGAAGCAATAATTGGGTTATCTCAAAAAATCAGATAACGTCCAATTTAACCAAAACAAGGATCTAACACTGATTAATAAATCAGTTAGTATCCAAAGATCTTTGAAAAATGAGAGTGTAGATCTACAATAAAAACTGTTTTCGCTCTCCACCGAGCAAAAACGAACCATTCACAACCGTTTATTGATAGTAATACAACGAATCAAGATCGATCGCAATTGTGCCCGAGAATATAAAAAGAACGCGATTATATACTAATTATTAAAATCGACGATATTTTGCACGTCATGGTTTGTTTATTCAGTTAAATCGACGGCGACGGGTTTAGCTCCTCCGTCATTGTAGTATTGATTGTGAGTCCCTCTATTTCGAGATCATATCCATGAAAGAGTTATCGTCGACAAAAAGTTATGTGATTATCGATATACTTAAAAAAATATTACTTATATAACTATTACTATTACTTATAAAAATATTACTTATATAACTATTGAGCGTGTACCAATTTGTCATTATTGCAGAACGTTTTAATGTATTATAAAATCAATGCCAAATGTTTCATCTAACGATTCTAACGCATTATAATTTAATTAAATAAGCAATTAATATGTGAGAACTCAATGTTACTCCGATTCATTCAATCCGATGCTTCGTGTGTTGCTCTCTAATTTGTAAATGATAGACAAATAACTCTTAAATCAACAAATAATTGTAAATGTTATGCAAATATTGAATCCAAATCCAAATACCGCTAATAAAATTATAATTATCATGTGTAAAATTTTATTACAATACGGCTTTACTGGGAACTTACAATGTTTAATTATATGAAATATATAATTCTACTAAAGTGTAAAAATATTATTAATAAACGATCTCGTAATAAATTACGTACGATTTTACTTGAATTATTCGACTTGACGATTTATTTGTCACCCTGCTTTTAATTTTATGTTAGTGGACAAATTATATTTATATATCGCCTAAATGTTCTATGATAACCCTTTGTTTCAGCCTATCCTATTTGAAGCAACGGTAATATTATATTTATTCATAAGAGTTTTTTATATTACTAACATAATACGATTATGTATCTAAATGCAGCATATATCTAACATAACTTTTTCCGTTATCTCAAAATAAAATTAAAAATATTTTGTGACTCACCGATTGATGTATAACAGTAAAATTATTGCTCTCTTCTTCCTTTTCTCGAGGATCGTCTCGTTGCGTCAATACAACACTCGCGGAAACGCAGATAATTTACATTGCACTCGAACTAATTGTCAAAATACGAATATTGCGCAATACTCTTGAGGTTAAAATTTACAATAAAATATCTGTATGTACGTGACCACTTTCTGTTACTTGAATCATTGAATTGATGGTTTGTGTGTTACGTGCGGAATATTTATTTCGATAAAAAACGATTATATATATCGATACGCTTGTAAATCGTTGTCCACGTTAGCAAGTGATCACGTATTGTAATAATCGTAAAGTTTAATAACGCTTTTTATCGTGTTTCAAGAAAAAAGACCGTACGCGGAGCGGTTCGCGTTGTTACTAGCTTGCTCGAGTGCTGGCATACGAATGAGCGCGACGACTTTGTGTACGTAACGGTCCAGCTGCTCGCTGCGTAAGCAAAGGACAAGGTCGCACGCCGAGCGTTTTGCGTTTCGAAATATTTAATATACTGTAAAATATATACCGAATATTTAAAAACCAATATCGTTGGAATGCATATCGCCTGTAAATACTACACAATGAAAAGATAATATATTGTTATGTTCGCTATCGCTCCGATCTCTGCTTTATATGAATAAATCACACCATTAAATTGCTTTGATAAATATCCGTTATTTCTATTTACGAGTTACGATCAATAAATTAATAAATCACGGATAGATAAACTATTGATAAGAATAATCGCATTTGATGTACTCAAATCGTGTCTTAAAAAATAATGCTATAACCGTTAAAAACTATACAACTAAAATTCAAATATAATAGGCAATACATTTCGAATGCATAAATCTTGCGAAATATTTATATATACAGATTATTAATAAAAAATCTATGAATATTTTCCACTACTTATCATTATATCGCTCGCTTCGGCGATTATTCCGTGTTCTCAATACGGAAATGGATACATTACATTTGTAGCGATAAAAAATTCTAAGCGTGAAAATCCAAACATGAAAAAAAAATGATAAAATAGGAAAAATATTATAAATAATAATTAGTATAATTTCTATCCTTTATCACTTCGGCATTTATTTTAAATAGGTATATTGCGCAAAATATATGTAGTAATTCAAAGTTTTCACAGTTTTAATACTGTGGAGATTACTTCTTCATTGTTGGTAACATTTTTTCCATGAAAATCAGTCTTCAATTTTGAAAATAAAATATAATCACTAGGGACAAAGCCGGAATTGAATAGGCGAGCGATGAAGAAATAATCTCCGCAATATTAAATTATTTTAAAAACAAAAAGATAGAATTCTGTTTAATAATATAGAAAAATTAAAATTCACCATTCTGAAAAATGTTTTAAAACAAAGGGTGCACATGGCTATGTTAACAAATAAACATGGTTTTATCTTTTTTTATATCATTGAGCCTAAAACTTTTGAACTACATATTTGCGTCGATAAATAGTCGGCGCAATAAAATTCTTATAAAACCTTAATTATAAAACCTGATTACACTGTTTGATGATCACTTACTGTTGATTATGTTTCAGGAGATGGTACGAGAAGCATCTCGCGTCTCTACTTGTTCACACGAGTACTGCTGAGTAATAGCAGTTGTCGACTGTGTCGAGTGATAACACAGCAAATTTGGATATGCAGCGACACGCTATATAAGGCACAAAACAAACACCAAAAGCCACGCATCAACTCACTTGTTACAATACTAAAATATTATCAAAATGCTGCTTAAAGTATAATTAATATATATAGTAAACTTTTATACTAAATAAAAATATTATAAATACCAAAATATAATTAAGAGATAAAAAAAAAACAGAATGGAAATTTAAGACAAATATTTTTCTAATCATTGTTTTGAGTGTTTCGTGTGTACATACATGATAACTAAGTGTTTTTTGACTTAATTCCTCCTCTCTTCATTTATGAAAAGCGTCGCTATGATATGGAAACTAATTCCAGACAGACTTTGTGTAACGTAGTTTAACAAGCAATTAATGGTGCTTGCAAAATACACAGGCGTCACGTTAAAGCATTATCCTGTGTTTCGTTACTGGTTTCGGATGACCTACTCATTGAACACGATCTTCGCATCCTCACGACAATATTGACAGTAAAACGCAAGGCTTAAGAACCTTTAAGCAACGTGACGCTACTAAGGATGCGAGGCCGCAACGTGTCACTATGACGACACCCCTTACATACATATACTTTTGTTTAAACTAGTATATCCAATGGAATTAAGAGACTTCTTCGTCTTAAGAAAATATAAATCCTTGCGATAGGAAGGGATCTACATCCGAAAGGATTTTAACCTTAAACGTGCTGCTTTTTGTATTCGAGTAATATAAGTTTTTTTTATCTGCAATAATGCAATTATGAATGCAATAAAGAGAACACAATAAAAAAAGTATTTTTTTATATCACTGGTATATTTTTCATGATAAGAAATTTGTATGTTCGCTGTTAATTAAAAATATCGATGTGTCGGTGGATCGATGTATACGAGAAAAATAAAGAGAAAAATCGAGATCGAATGTAAAATAAGAGTAAAAATAACTCAAAGTGAGAGATACAAAATTTTATCTATGTATATTTTGCTGGTAGTTTCAATTACGCATTTCCTACTACCTATAAAACCATTTTAGATTTTATATAAATGTAAATCAGATAAAATTCTGTAAAATTTTATACAAAATTTGATGTAATCAGATAAATTAAATGTAAGCATAAATAAATAAATATTTAAAAACAAAAATTTTGTGAAATATTTTTTCTGCCGACCTAGATTCGAAATATTTTATCTTTTGCCTTAAGATATTCGCAGCCTCATTTCTATAATTATTACAAAAGAACAATAAATGAACCTTTAAGCTCACCATGATATATTCAAGAACTTCTCATGCTTATGTGTAGAACAGTATTTTAATATGCAAGAGTATATAAGGGGCTAAAGTGCACTTAAAAAATTACCACGAATAAACTCCCGTGGCGAGTTGTAAGAAACTATTATAAATCCGGCTTGCAACGTCTTTCATAACTTCTTAGAAGATTTTACTTTTGTACGCACATGTATACATTTACGCGCCCGAAAGTTTCTGCAAATTATGTTTAAATAATTTCCGGAAATTATGTTATTCCTTATAAAAAAATAACGTTTTTATATTATATTCTGTTGGCCAGCAATATTAGCACGCTATTTTATGTTGAAGGTTTATTACTTGCCATATAACGCTTTAACGGTCGTTTTTAATGCTAATATTGTCATTTATCTTATTATCGGATCCTTTCGGTCGTATAATATTATATCATCGACCAGTTTCTTTACTTTATCATTATAGCTTATGCATAATTCAACAGGATTGCAACTATTTTTACCCCGAAGTATACACTTTCTTTTCCGACAATGGAATAATATTACGCGCTACGTTACAGAAATTACTTACGAATTTATATTACTCCAGAATATATCAATTCAGAATATAATTACGACTGAAAGAATGAAAGAAGATATGAAAATTACCGAGCTTTTCTTATGCAGAACGTTTTAGAAAATGCCCTTATTGCAAGAGGAAAAGACATGCATTGCATAAAGTCCTCTATGTTGCAATTAAGAGCTCTCCAACTTTTTTTATCTACATTTTGTATTTCTTAACCAGTTGACAGATTAAAGGGCGCATAAATACTTCAACATTTCACATTTTTTATATTTATGCAAATTTAGATTTTATGCAAGGAACTCGCGAGGAACTCTTCACGTATTGCATTTTCTTTTATTCGAGCACCTTACTGTTCATGACACTCCATAACTTGAAAAACTTTCCGGGACTTCTAAAATTTTCCTGTATCCACAGATGTGAGAAGTATGCAAGTGGAAGCCGGAATGGACTTAAGGAAGAGATAAGCTTGCCTCAAAAGACTTCTCCACATAACGAAGATTTATTCCGCGGACGATTGTAACCGACTCGCGCTTTACTTCGACATCTCATACCACTCTTTCGCATTCTAGTTTCAAATTTCCATAACATAGAATACAAATCATTATATTTCTTCGATATTATATTATATTAAAAATTTGCCGCATTTAAAATAACTCTTAATCCATAAAATATTAATAAACTATTTATAAATTCTGTTAAACTTAAGTCCGAGATAATTTACGTATTAAGAATTTAAAGAAGATTTTGCGTTCTCTTATTGAGAAAGTAACATATAATTATTATAAAAAAAGAAAAGGATAAGAAAATACCACGAACCATGTAGAAACCGCGCGATTATTTTTATCTTAAAGAACAATTATTGTTTTACGAAGTTCTTTTAAATTATCTTTAAGCACGAGATAACACTTCATTTCTCAGGGGATCATTTAATAACGGTAGCTACTTATATCAACTAACGATCGCTGCAACACGCAAAAGTCCGAGATCAAACTCGGTAGATTTTAGTTTTGTGAGCTGACCGAGAGACCATTACTCCGTGTGTGTTTGAGAGTCGCGTGCAACAACCTCGCTTGCTACATGTCGAATAATCGATAAACGTCAGTATAGTTAGCGTGTGTTGTCGATATTTACGAATATCTAAATTTTGCTCGTCTATTCGGAAATGCATGAGAGAGAAAAGGTTAACGTACCAGTTATTTTTCATATTATAGTTCCGATTTACTTTTAACTCGCGTAAATGTAGCATATTTATGTATCTTTACGTATATTATATGTATTGTTGCTAATATACAATATATCTGTTTGTTAATTGTACAACGCTAACTATTATCACAGAAGTAACGAGATATGAAAATTCTGGATCATAATATATATACAGTGTTCTCCAGTTACAAAATTATACTATCAGAAACTCAGCAGACTCAGCTTTCAAGAACTGTTCTAGCAATTCATGGAGAATGAAAGTTAAACGAGAACGAAAATGAGATAATATTTTACGAAATCGTGTATTTTAGCTTTCGGCAACAGATAAAAGTCGAGACGCGCTGGCTCCAGAAAAGGGTGAATTTCTAACTGGGGCAAAAGGTGATGCGCTCGTTTTAAAAAAGGGGTGTTTCTAACCAGGACAAGAAGTAATCTTATAACCGAGAAGTGCTGTACACACGCACGCGGATAAAATATATGTCTTCTGATTGGGATGATATTACTTATAAATCGTATATACTTCCTTTTGGCCTATGAGATGTGCATTACAAAGAGAATATGTCAAGTATCATATGACTAGCTAGCAATTGAATGTTCTTATTGATCTGGAGTGTACAATATTAAGCAGCCTCGAAGAATTCTCGCATAATTTGTTGCTTTTAGCCACCAATAACGAAAAATTTTCCTACCCGCATCGATGCGTTTATTAAAATAAGCTTTGCAGTTGAAGAGGTAACAGTTTAAAATAAAATTAATGCCCAAAAATAGTAATTTATATTTTCATCGAGTAACTTCTGTTTTTCGTTCAAAGATAAGATATTATTTTCTTATTTTAACAATATACATAGATGTTCCATAACATTACCGTATAACCGTCATTTTTTGATATTTCACGATAATCGGAGAGGCATGTAGATCTTCTACGAGATACTTTGAGATTTTTAAAAAGTAAATCCTTATAGATCTCATATCAAAAAACTTGTTTTTATTATATTAAAATTTTTATTTTAATTTAATTAAAAAATTTTAGATGTGACGAATGAGACAATTTATTCAGTATATTATGATGTAGAATGTTTTAAATTGGAGAAAATCTCGTAAAAAAACTTATTTTTATTATATATTAAAATTTTTATTTTAATTTGATTAAAAATTTTAGATGTAACGAATGAGATAATTCATTCAGTATATTATAATGTCGAATGTCCTAAATTGGAGAAAATCTCATAAAAAAACTTGTACTCGATGGGCATCAATTGCAAATGAAGCAAAATTCGATATGTGACATTTACTTCTCATAAATCTAATACGGAATTATGAAATCATGATTTAATTTGTTAATAAAGATATCTGTAGCAATCGCGTCCAATAAAAAATTGAAGTTTATTAAAATTATTATATACCTATACTAAAATCAATTTCGATTAATAGTTAAACTTCTTCATGTTTAAACGAGATTACTGTGCAATATTTTCACAGCATACATTTTACCGCTTGTGACGCACCTTTGTAGAGAATAACATAAAAATTTAAAAATTATACCGATCCTTTTTATTATGCAACCTCTTAATCGCCAAATAAGTAATTGCCAGTTAACATTTTCATCATTTTATCATTTTTCGATAATATCTGGAAACCAGTTGTTTCTCGGTTTTTTAGCACCGATATATCAAATTCACGGTGTTTATCGCGTTTCACTGTTGTAATTTTGCCGCTATAATATTACGGTGTGTAACACCGTGCAATTTTTTAACAATCAAAGTTAAATTTCAGGTGCTCAAGCGAAAATCTGCGGGAGTGAAAACGTTTCGCGGTGGATTCAATGTAACTGATCGCTTTCGATTCGAAAACGGAGCAAATAATAAGGTAAACGCACCGTTACAAAAACATTTATTCATTTCTCGCGCGACACGCTTTATCGCGTTTCGCATTTGCAACGAGATGTATAAAATTTCGTGGCGACAATTCCGAGCAGAACACGGCTGTAATTGAGAGAACGCGGTTCCGTAATTCTTCGCGGTCGTAAACCGTGTAAAAGTCTTGCGTTTAACGATTACTCGGCTGGCAGGCATATCAGATGGCGGCGATTTCGCGATCACGACGAGAATATGAATTAAAAGAATTTCACGTGCATCACGCATCGCGTTTTTCGTACCTATAGGCGTGTATTGCAAACTGCCGCGCATACTTCATGCAGAAATCTGATATCTTTATATATATTCGTGTTGCACGCAAGAGCGAAACCTTAAAGAAGTTTGTTCAACGTCTCACGTCGCATCAAGTTTCGAAACTCGGCCCGAGTCTTCTCGATGCATCGAGCGCTCCAGTTTTAGAGCGTCGAGATAGGCCGATTCTTTATCTTGTCTCTTTCGGTTTCCCAATACGTCGAAATATAAAACAGCGGAAAATTCACGTAGATCGGTTACCTCAAATTATTTTACCTTGAAAATATGCTTTATCTATCGTTTGCATATTAAAGCTAAAGAATTACGTAAACACTCTGATAGCCTTTATTAAAAATTTATGCTTTGTTAATTTCTATCATTTATAAATATTTAAAAAAACTTACTATTAATTTTACAATATTTTTAAAACAAGAATTGTTTTATTTTACGACAATTTTATATTTATGGATTTATCGATGTTAGATCATAAATTTTCTTCCGTTCTTTAAGAGCAGAACGAAACTATTAAACTCAACAACCTTCGAAAAAACATAAATCGGAAAAAATGAATTTTCAAGCAGCAATATAATTCAGAGCGAAGGAAATGTTATGCCATATTTTTTTCCTATATTTTATTGGATAAAGTGAACAATATTCGGCAATTCGCGTTCAATATTAATATTAAACCTGTTGAAAAGGATCGTGAAAAAATGTGTTATCCTATAAAAATAAATTTCTCTTTGTCTTCTTTTTTTTTGAAAAGTAAAATCCGCACTTTTTTAGATTGGAACGCATAGGTTGTTAAAAGTTAAATGTACAACTGCGACTAAGTAATATTAATTAGTGAGCGGAGTGCAGCTCAGATTTGCCTCCCATAAATATTTATTTCATGATTCGCTTATTCACATTTCTCATAGTAGCTCTGGGTAATCCGTTAGCAACTAAAAAAAAAGAAGCGGCGACATGGGTACTTAAGGTGATAAAGATTACTCGTCGCTTTCAAGAAATCCTCTAGCGCTGCATTAACAGCAAGTAACGGAATTTGCCTGCTTTCCGCTGGATAAGTATTTAAATGCAAATAACATGCTGCTAAGAAGATAGAAAAAGAACAGCGGTGGAATTACAGGCAAATGCGACACGACAACACACAATGTTGAAAGAAAATTTTGATGTATGAAGAGCGCAAAGAGCAATTGAGATACATATTTAAATTTCTTTCACTATATATAAACTGTGATTAACGATCGAAATATCGGTATGCAATTAAGGATAATTTCAATTACGGTATATAAAAGTTGTCAAGTTAATCTCATCAATTTTGCCGAGAGCAGCATTGCTGAGAGCATCATTTCTATATATATATATATATATATATATATATATATATATATATATTTAGAAATCCTAATTCTATATATATATATATATATACACTTTTCGAAAAGTTCCTCATTTTCTGTCGATCGTAACTCTCTAAATTTGGCTTCGACGTTTTTGGGTCACTCGGTCCTCAATGAGGCATGGATATCGAAATTTCTCGTTTTATTGCAGTGAACAGTCAGAAGCGTCAAAATGTGCATCGAATGGCACGGCCGCGAACACCGGAAGCGGAATACCGCGGTTTCCTTCGCGTGGCTAAGAACCCGAAGACAATATAACACGAAAGTCTCGCTTGGCTAGTCACTTACGCTTCCTCTTCCTTGAATTTCATCCGAGAGACGCCGGCGGCGTCTCACCCTTTTTCCAGCCCCTTTACACCCGCGGGCTCTTCCGTTTTTCATCGTCGCGACGCCTGGGTTACACACCCTGAGAAGGTATTACGCGCATCCTGTTCATGATGGAGGAGCGTCGGTTTCCTCTCAACGACTACCGCAGTTTCGCCGCGATCTCGAGATACAGAGATTTCGAGAGGATTCGGGGAAAACTTGGCGGTCGTTTTATCTCTCTTTTCCTCAGTCCTTTACAATTATCTTAATTGCGCAAAATCCTTTCAGAATACCTCCGTTTCTTAAACTTGTAAAGCAGAGTTATCATTATACATTCGCAAATTTACTTCTGTCCGATCGAAGAATCGGACTAGAATCTACTCTATGTTTGCTTCCATTTTTATGTCGCCGAATATTTTTGCAATTTGCTTTTATTTCATAGGAAAAAAATTATAAAAATTTCTCATCTAAAGTTTTTACTTATAAATATTAATTCAATATTCCGATGATAGGATATTTATTATATATATTATTAAAACAAGTGTGAGTACAATTTACTGCAATATTTTACATCTCGCTCGCAGGATATGGCCTTTTACGAGATGAAATATAGAATGTTACACTTTACACTACATCATGCGTGATACATGCGGCCACTGGCCCGCTTTCAACGTTTAAATTTCCACCATTTCTTCTCTCATATCCTGTCGCTTAAACCTTTTAGCTATAAACCCACATATATGTCAGTTGAAAAACGTACCATAAAAGCAAATGAAAATTACATAAGTAATCTATTAAGCTTCTCTTTGCTATGATATATATCAGTTTATAAAATTATTTTTATAATTAATATAAAAATGGTAAATTAAAGCGATACATCGTAATCGCATTTTTATCTTATTTATCAATAGGCAATATCAAAAAAGATTTTTAGATATTGCAGTCAAAGAATTAATAATATTGTCTGCAAAACTTAGCTGCGTTTATCCTGATTTTTGTAGCAGGATACTGACTACGGGGGCAACAAGTATATACTTCTAATAAAAAATCCTCTTCAAAAAGTTCGCGATAGATACGGTTAGTTCGTCGTGTATTTCGTATGCATCATTATCATGCTTGTATTTGCTCATTTCGTATTTGCGAGACTAGGAAGGTAGCGAAAAGGAAGCGAAGTGGCTAGAGATGGAAGCGAACGTGGGACAGGAGTGGCAGTATTGACCCAGTTGCCGGTGGCGCTCGTTGCTGCTCGTTCACCCTCTTCGCTCTTCGGTTCTTTCCCCACGCTCGACGTTGATTAGGCGTTTGCTGTGGCAAAATGCGTGTATGCGTGCACGCGCTGGCCATTAATGACGCTAATGACCGATATGTTTACGGTTAACGATTTAGCCCCGTAAGCCAAATTTAGCCACAGTCCCGTGAGCGTAGGGTGTTAATTCTTTGATACATTCGACATGTCAGGAACGTTAATCTGAATTAATTTTTCACAGAGAACATTTCAGAGCTGCCGAATGCAGCAGGGTTTTTATTACATTAGAAAGCGAATAAAAAGAACAGTGTTGTTCCGTTATCTTGTTACTCTTTTATCAAATATTTTTGCTGACGGTTTCAGTAATCGATTTTCTACGAAGCTATTAGGTACATATAATGAATTGAAGAGTTTATATTAATTAAGTTCCGTAGATATTTTAGTTTCTCGGTGGAACGTTGTTCTTCAAATATTTTTAAGTAGACTGTAATAGAGAAGAAAATTTCAATTTAAGACTCCAAAGTATACAAGTAAGAATTTGTGTCTTCAACAGGGTTACTTGACACAATGTCTTTTTGACAGAGTCTCGCCATGTACTAAATTATGTTTGCAATACTAACTATAATTTCTGTTTGTAATAATGTAGAATGGTAAGGTTTATGCCATCCTAAGATAAACATTTATAAATATAAAAATTAATATAAAAAAGGACGCGTTAAAAGATTTAAATAACAAATAATACGAAGTATAACACTATACTATGCGCATCTAAAAGACGAAATGTTAGCAATAATGTGCGATATTTCAAAGATTTAAAATACATGGATTATTGTATTCAACGTGTAAAGCGGATGAAGATAGATTTTACGGATTTAACTTCGTCGGCTATGAGCGTTTGACCCAACGCCAACGCATCCATTAACATGAAAATTTTGCATCGATCGATTCGTTAAAATATCCGCACACCTACATACAAACATTCTCTCATTCTCATTTCCTCTCTCTCTCTCTCTCTCTCTCTCTCCCCCCCTCTCCCCTCCACCCTCTCTTTCTGCAACGATACATAGATTATTATTATTACGTACAATTCAATAAATATTAGCTGACAATCATATATATTATTTTATGTAATTTATATTATAGTCACTAAACAATGCTTTCTTTTTCCAAGTGTATAAATTATTTGATACGTCTGCATCGTATATAATAAATTGTATTAAGCTATTTTAAAATGTAATTTCTATTTTACAAAATTTAATGAATAAGCGCTTAACTCATGCTTATAAATCGATATTCATGTAAATTTTGATAATGTTCTTTTGGCAAAAAGAAAGTATAAAATTCTGTAAATATAACATGATGTAAAAACATTTATATAAAAAGAATGTGGTTTAAATGTGGTTATGTTATACATTATTTATTAGAATAATAAATTTAATTCTGTCAACCTTCTATCTCTGTTGATTTATTGATTAGTGTGTCAATTGAATCTCACTATTAAGTTCAAATAAGTTTAGACTAGCTGAATAACGAATATTTGTCATTTCAGTCATTTGCAATTCAGTTATGGTTTCTATATAATTGCCTTACGAAGGCAAGAAGTTAGATATCTTCGTTGAGAATTTCACGCTTGCCAATATTATAGAAGTGAAATATATCGCTGACGGGTCACTTGTGCCATTTGTCGCACGATACAATATATTATATATAACTAGATTTCTATTCTTTACTCTCCGTTCAATACGCGCGACATTCAATGTATCATTGAACGTTAGCACGTATAAATGTGCATAGTGTATAGATACGTATATTCCAAACTGTATACATATATGCATTTTACAAGAGAGTGGAAGATATAACACACGTACTGAAAAAAGGTTTTAGTTATAATAACCAAGGTTTGGTGAAATAATTTCAACTAAAAGGTTTAGTGATTATATGACGAAATAATTTGGTTAATGTTAACAAACTTGGTTAATGTTAACAAATTTGGTTAACATTAACCAAATATTTTGTCATAATCCTTTAGTTGAAACTATTTCACCAAGCCTTGGTTATTATAACCAAAACCTTATTTCAGTGCGTATCTGAATAAGAGTAACGACAATCTTTCTCGAATTAAATTCACAGAATATTCGGTCGATATTAATATACTTTTTCTCGTACAAAGAAAGCCTTCTCTTTGTAAGCTAACATCAAGGTTCTTCAGAACAGAGCGGAGCGAAACAAATGAATGATTCAACGATTTCATCGATTTCAATCCGGGAATTATAGCCGGAATTACAACTAAGCTGAGTGACATTATAAGTACCTAAGCTGAGGATATTTTTTAAGTTAGTATTACTGTCATATTAAAAGTGTATAAATCTATTCAACACATTTGTTAAAATCAGTGTTTTAATAAACATTCTAATAGTGTGACACATTAATTTGCGAAAGTTTAGCTGAAAATTAATAAAATTTCGAGAATATCTATGATTATAAGCTCACAAAAAATACGAATTTGTGATTTGTTACAATTTATTCAGTATTTTTTTGTGAGCTTATAATTATACATATTAGATTTTTTCTGGTAATCATTAGAAGTAGTTATTACCTGAGAAGTATTCGCGCGTACTTAAGATTTAGTTAATATCACACAAAAAACTTGCGAGTCACGACATTTTCATAATGCGAGCAATTTAGCAAGCGCGACATAAATTTCACGCGAAATTCCCGTTAATATTAAGCATTAAAGAAAATAAGGCAAAGACATTTCGTACATGCGAATATTCTCTCACGCCATTTCGTAAAGTGTCGCTTCGACGAAGAGATTATGTGGGCGCAATGGTTTTGCAATTAAGGACTTCTCCTTCCACGAAATTCCGATTTTGGCGTTTTATAGCCATGAAACTGGAGGATTACATGAAGATATTATAGTTGGAGGATTAACGGCATAACATATTCAGCTCACCGCAATGTTGAAGCAAAGAGCAAACTCAGATGGTAGAACGTCTCTGAATACCAACTGAGTAAACAATATACCTGAGTAAACAATAACCCTTTAAATCGTTTTATTCAAATGCTCCTATATCTTCGACAAAATGCTAATTTCTAATTGAGAAAATATAGCCTTGAAAAATTAGTAAGCGGAATGCTTTACTTGAAGTTATTCGGAATTGGTCGGAGGAGTGTTATGTTCGTACTACTTGTTTCGAGTAAAGAAATTATTTCAATGCCCTTTCAATTTTTTTCTTTGAATCAAATAAAGCTTATAAAAAGATTCCGAGTGAAGCTAAGCTCGCGATTGCATTTAGATATTTTATTATATATTTTTTTACGATATATAATATACATATATAATATATAGTGAGAAAAAAGTATACATTTTAAAAATATACAACTCTCAAAATTATCCTCAATATTAAAATATTAATAAACAAGTTTTTATATCTTATCTATTTATCATAGCAAGAAATTTCAGAAGTTTATCCAACTTCTTTCGCTACTTCTTGATCGTCTCCTACTTGCTTTATTTTCCTCGAAGAGAGTTTACACCTTTCCAAACTCACTACAAGCTTGAATATATGCTGGACGAATGCCAGGAGAATCGTCAGGTGGCCAGTCATCGACTTCATTGTCGCCGGAAGACGCTCGAAGCGCGACAAGGACGCGGAGGGGCTGCTGGAACAGGGGGGTTGCTGGAACAGAAGCTCCGGGTGTCCCGGTCGGTTGACGGTGGGCCCGGGTTCGCGTTCGCTAGCGCGCGTTTACCAGCAAGGCGCGCAGGTGCGCTGCGATGCTGGCGTCGGCGTCGTCGGTGTTTCCTCCTCCCCCTCTGTTGGATGATAGCTTGAGGTACGCGCGACGCCACAGAGCGCGGCAGAAGCCCAGAGGATCGCGAGGTCCCATCGTAGAGAGTCGGTTCTCCGCCGGGTCCGCTATTCGTCCGCTCGACTGACTTTTGACATGAGCCTCGGTTCCCGCGCGTTCGTCAGCTAGGAAGGGGAATCCTCTCCGGAAACCAGGTCAGTCAGAGACGTATCACGACGTGTCACCAACAACGTCACACACGTGAGATTCGTGATTCGTTATTGTCGTGGGATCAGTGTCTCAGTCTCGTGCAACCGGTCGACTTTATAATTCGCGAGTTATAATTTATGTACGGATCATATTCGAGTGAGACCGATTGTTCGCGACCGGTTGATCTAATATCAAAAAATCGGGCGAATCCAGAAGTCCCGAAGGAGTTGGAGGACTACCAGTGAACAAGTGAGCACCTTCGTTTTTTTTTCCACATTCCTCGGGAATGTCGCGAGGAAAAGTGAAGTGAAAAGACGCGGATGGTGGATTCGGTGACGCTTCTCGAATTCGCCGGAAGTTTGGATTCCTCGTACAACTTCTCGCTCGAGGAATCTTCTCCGTGGAAGATTCGCCTTTAGCGAACGCTCGCCGTTCGAAGGTGCCCGCTTGTTCACGGGAGAGACGACGCGCGTAAGTTGGACACCTGTTAAACTAGCGTACAAACTAGAACTTCGATTGGAACGCGTCAATTGTGGGGGGTGACGACGTAGAAGTTCCACATTGTAGAAGACTGAAGTACCGTGATCTTGCATAAACCCGATTAACGCAAAATTGTTAGTTAGGTAGGTGTTAAATTAATAATTGTCTCTTCCTCCTGTGTAATCTTCATCCAAATGCGATCTTTTTAAAATTGGACAATCGCATTAGTCGAATAGCACGGCTCGACATACGATAGGTATCGAGAGATCAACGATCAATCTTTTGTTCCCTGATGTATTGATCAAGTCGCGACGCATAAAACTACACTTGTGCGTAGTAGTAAAACTAGACTTATTTCCCTTGCGACATCAAAGTCACCTCCGTCGTAGCGAAGTTTAAATGTGTAGTTATAATTACTAAAATCGTATTCCATGGCGCAAAATGGTGTCCGTGCGTTATAGTTTCATGGGTTTAACAACGACAATTTGAAACAACAACGAGGGAAGTTTGACTGCGGTTTGCAATGAGTTTTGTGCTACAGTCATCATGCAAATATAAATTAGTTATCACCTTCGTGATTGAGTGGTATAAATAAAAACTTCTTAGAAAGTAAAATGAAACTCGATGCATTTCATAAAGTTCGTAAAGAATAATTAAAAATATCAAGCGTTAATGCAACGAAATTTGTAATAAATTATAAAGCTCATAAATTGACAAATTAAACTTTTGTAAAATTAACACATAAGCAGACGTTTATAATAGAGACACTAACAAATGCAATATTTCCGTGTACAAATACGTCTCAGAAAATTGCTTGTCGTGTAAAAGTTAAATAAAAAAACTGATAAAAAGTTAAATGAAAAAGTTGAATAAAAATGTGTAGTATAAAACATACAATGTAAAATATAAAAGTAAAAGTTCAAAGTTACTTAACGATTAATTACGATCTTTTGTAGAAAAATCGGATACAAGTACAGGAACTAATCGTATCTCTATTCCAATAAAAAGTCTACATTCTCAAGTGAACTTCTTATAAATACTTTATTCTTAATGTACGATAACGATGGTCTTCAGAGACCTATTGTTTCCGGTGCATGCAGATTTCCTTCCTTCTCGATGTCGCGTCTCCTGTGAATTTTGCTCATTTCTCTTCAAAAAATTCTCATAAAAAATATTTTTTTAAGATTTTGCGGTTGCTATTTGTTTATTACGTATTAGCTGGAAATACGCGTGTTTGATTCGATGTATATGTTTCGGCAGGAAAGCTCGCATTTGCAATGCAGCAAGATATATTTCTCTTTGTTGTGCAATAGCCTGAGTGCGCTTTGAGGATGCTCGGGTAGTCAATACGCGGTATCCCGAAGTCAAAACGTTTGTCCATCAATTACCGTGACAGGAGCTTCCTTTTAGGTCTTTCGACCTTACCACGGGCGATTGCACGGGAATAAGCGCAATATCGATCGCGACGCAAGATTCATGCGAGCGTGCGATGCGCGATGCAGCGCGGCGTCGAGGAAACAATTTCTATCGCATTAACGTGTAACAAGTGGCTTCGTTTTGTCCGGGTCGTAGGACTTCCGTCCGGGCCCATTGTCCAGAATTCTCGCCGTTTCGGCGGCAGACATGCGCCGATGATGACGGCGAGGCGTTAACCCGTCGTCCATTATTCAGAGACCGAGACTCATTTGGCGACAATGAAAATGGTTTTGTGCTGAACATTAACGTTTCTCGCATATCGGATGAAGGAGCTTCATCAAGCTCATCCGACGGAACGTAGATACGTGTACGAAGTTAGACAATGACGTTCCGGGGTTGATTTCGTATTGTAAAAGTTATTAACTTGTGGCGCACGTCTAATGCGAGACGTGAATTCGAAGGCAGATTGAGTTAAAGTTTTGCTCTCTTCTTTATCTTTCTCCGTAAATAAGTCGAAGATATAACAGAAAAAGATGTACAACAAGAAAAAATGGAATTCCTTGAGTTGCAAACTCTACGACTTGTCAAGCATATTTTATTGATATATATATATATATATTTGAACTTTCGTAGGAGAAATTTAATCAAAAGTAAAAGAAGAATTTTCGTATCCTAAAAATTACTTTTTTACGAATGGCAGTCGGATAATATTTGTTCTCAGTATACAGTCAACGTAGCTAAAGTCCGATGCGTTTCACATGACGAAACGGTACACATTCACGAATGTGAAATTACGGGGTCGTAAATTTGGCAACGCTCCCCGCGGGCGTCTTATTTGCTCGCGCGCACATATACGTGCGCGCGATACCTGGACGGTCGACGTCCGAAATTTCGAGCGATACGCCGCAGCATGAGAGCAGGGTGTGTCCAATTCGAGTGCGCGTGTTGGCGCAAGGGTTGTTTACGTAATCCCGAGGGAATGATAGAACATGGCTCTGCTGTTACCTGTCTCTCCCCTCCCCTCCTTTTATCAGAGTAATTTCCTCCGCGCGCCTTCGTGCGCATTTCCTTAATAGTACGCGTTTGTTCCATTACCATACGCTGCGCCCCGGAATCCTTCCGTCAATTAATTCAAGAGGTTGTTCGCGAATCGCGGTAAAATCGCATCGCGTATTATACCGAGGGCAAAGGTTAATGCGCTTTTCGACGTGAATACAGTGCCTGCGGAATACTATTAATTCGCATACAAAAGCGCTTATAGAAAATCAATACATATATATGTATATAAGAAAAATAATCCACCCGTTGACTGATTATTTAAATATCCAACAATTCCTCCGATCGAATATGGATATTGATTTAGAAAGAAATGCATAAAATATGAGATATTATATCACTTGAAATATATATTACTCTCTGTCTCCTTTAGAAACATTTAATTTAATTTAAAAATTTTCATTTTGAGTGACAATGAGGTCGCGAGGACGTGAAAGAAGTGCAAATCTTGTGGCTAATTGTAAGCGCTATTGCAGAATACGCGGATGACAATGATAAAATAAAATGTTGAAAAGTTAAAGACATGACGCGAGTCAGCAATTTTAATTTACATCGTTCACTCAAATTTTCACTTTTCGAAAACCACGTTCAACGTCACACTTTATTATTTCTATTTAAATGTTCCGTGCTCTTGATTCTCCTTTGGTATCTCGTACTCTTTACCAACTTTTATTCAAATATCGAACATTCGTGTCTCCAGCAATCTTGGCATGTTCAGGGACAAGTCCGAGATATAAGTCCGCTACCGTCGCGAAATGTCAGCGAAATAGCCGAGGTTACGACAAATGAGTCGATTCATCCCCTCGTTACGTCGCTGCGTGTGTGCACGGCTTGTAATCGCGACCCTAGATTTCGCCCACCGTAAAGATATACCAACCTGCGTTCTACGTACGTACATAACGCAGTGCGAGGGCAATATCGCATGTTATCGGTCGGCGTTATCGCCATTTCGTGCCGTCATAATGCGCGAGTCAAGCAACCACGCAATTCGCTCTCGTCTTTCACGTGGAGAATTCTGCCGATTCGCCTTGAAGAAATGCGCATCGTCCCCCTCCCCCCTCCCCCTCTGCCAGACCCTCCCAGAAATTTACTGGAAAATACGACGCGGGCTGATACGCGGTTTATCCCTGGTCGCTCGTAAATTGCACACCGAGAATGCAAAACGATGCGGCGCCGCGAACATTATTCATACTTTTATACTTTCGTTCTCCAAGTACGCTTTCTGATACGCAAATGACCTTTATCGTGCTTCCTTGCGGCGTTATCAAGATAAGTGAGGGCGAATGTCTAAATGAGGCAAGCGCGCATACAATGTCCTGGACATCCTTGAAGAAACTCAATTACGTCGTTCTTGCAGAACTAAAAAAATGTGCTCTCTCGAGCGGCGCACATTAATTTTATCAAAGAGGTACAAAGGAAAGATATGCACTCGTCCGATATACGCATACGTTTTCATTCATTTCGCCTTTTCATTTCGTTATTACATTTGAACATGTGGAATTTCTTTTTCATACTTAAGTTTATGAAAGCAGTATTCGCCCTTCGCGTTCTCTTCCGGTTTGCGTATCCACGTAAAGGATCTTTTTACATTTATCAATTAAATGTAATGAGTTAAACAGATAAAAATCTAGCAAAAAGTAATTTTTTATCACAATCTTGTTAAGGAAACAAAGTTGATTTTAAATTTTACGCGGAATATGCGACGCTCATGCAAAGATGCGACGTCTTGCAACTTTCTGCACGTATAAATTTTGCCGGAAAATCCGACTCGCGCACATATCATCTTTATTTATTATACTTTACGATGTACGACCGTGGGGTTGGATTCACATTGCGTTCAACATAAATGTATGATCTTGTTGGATGGCGTGCAATAACGTGTATCATCTTTATTGAGGATCACGTCACATTGTAATGCGTTCGCTGCATCCGCGCATTTTTTTTTCCGTACAAAAACTCGCGAAGGCTGCAAGTCAAGGCTCGCAACAATGCTAACTTCTATGAATTTTTGTTGCGGTGGGAAAAGCATTGCCACGCCACTTCTTTTCCACCCCAAGTCGTTGAACAAAGGAAAGGTGTGCTGTTTGTGAACACACAACTCGCCCTGTTTTATTCGAGCCTGCAGTCTTGGCGAGCAACGTATTTCCTCCACTTTACACTTTAAAACGGCATAGAGCTTTCTTAACGCCTGTTTAAAAAAGAAAAAAAATGCCTCATACAAAAGTGGATCTTACGAGCGTATCCGACCTTAACATGAAGAGAAGAAAACAGATTTTTAACAAACAATGAAACAGAGAGAAATAAAAAAATGGAAGAAATAACATTAATCACATATCAATTATATTATTATATAATTACGTTGTAAATTCAATCTCAGAGGAAACAGGTAGTCTCCGTGGAGAATTTTTTTTATATTTCTATGTTTTTTGGCATGTTTGTTATATTTTTTCTTTTGCGCGTATTTATTAAAAAATATATTTTAAAATATCAACGAAAGATTATTAAGAGTTTTATTTAAAATTCGAATATGTAGTTAGGTATATATCGTATTGCTTCTCTAGTACAACGTCAAGCGCATCATAAAAAAATCTTCTGAAAGAAGAACCTACCTAATTAATTTAAAGGACTGAAATTAAGTTCGCGAAACTTTTTCAGACCAATTAGGATTCATCCTGTTAGACGTAGTTTCACGATTGTGCCATCGGGAAACGGAGAGTTATAAGGCGCTAGCACGCAAGTTCTCGGAGCCGTTGGAAAAGCGATAAGCTGGTTTTCCGATTACCGTTGAGTTTTTGCGCGTTTCACGCTCGTAGATTTCCCTTACGTGCAGCAGGATTACCCTCGCGAGGTGTTTAAACTAACTTTTAATCGTGCGCGCGCGCGCAAAACGGGTACGACATCTTCGAGGCCGGGAAAATACGGAGGCCTTACTTTAACGTGGTTCGCGTAACGCGACCCAAGAGGATTTCTTCGGTAATAAGACTAATAAGTGATTCGCGCGACAACGCGACAAAACGGAGCGCGCTCTCGCTCGTATTTTTACGGTGAGCTTCATTAAAGCACCGCGGATCGATCCGGGTCGACTTTTGTGCGCGGAGGCTTTGACCGCGCGTGTATTATCTTTCCATCTGTGAAGGCAACCACGTCGCTCGTTAATCCAGTGAACTCGATTCAAGGCAAACTACCGTCGATCTTGTTTTTTCCCCTTTTCTTTTGTATATACGCGGTTACTCCGTTACGTTGTTTCACCACAGTGCATGGCAGCGAAATTATTCTCATTTTTGCCGCGACCTGTCGCGTAACGTTGCTTTTTTGAACGAATAATAATTGATGTTCTCCAAACATTTCAGATTCGCTCGCAGTCGCATAAACAGACAGTGTTATGTTCGATGCGCGCATTACTTGCAGTCCGCTGCTTGAATTTGCAAGAGAAATCCTGTAACAGAGACTCTAGCGTGAGCAAAATGAACAAAATACTTATTTGCATATGTTCCACGTTACTTGTAGATAATGTGCGTATCGTACAGAATATTTGCATGTTGATGGCAAATATAATTCCATGCCGAATAATAAATTCCTTTTGTTGAAATAAAAGAGATTTGCACGAACACGTGTACGGAAAGTTTTTTTTTTTATGTTACGAATTTTGTTATATAATTCAAAATATAAAGCCAGTGAAAAGGAGGCGACACGCATTTTACATTACATAAATGTGCACGTAGCTCGTTTTCAAAAGATGTTCTTAGAGATATATCAAACTTGCGGGAAGAAAAAACTTGAGTTTCTTCAAATAAAGAAAAAGTAAACTTTGGCCATTATCTTTATAGAAGATGCTATTTCATTTTTTTTGGCATTGTACTTCCGACACTTCTGCTACGTGGATGCTTTCTGCATAGATTTCACCGCATTTGCGAGAAAAATTGCGAAGGGTGTACAATCCATTAGCATACATCCATTTTCAATGTTCTCGCGGAGAATATCGACGTCGAAAAATGTTAGAAATAAACGAGTAACATAAAGTGGCTACGAAACATAAAAAAACTCGAACGGAATAAAATAAATGGACCGAGTATATGAATTCACGATTAATCAATTTCGCGTAGAGAAATATTCATTTCTATGGAAGCATATATGAACTAATATATACATGTACACGTGGGCGCACGCGGGTGTGTGCCATAGTGAGGAAATTTATCCCTTCCGAGATACAAGTCTTTCTGGGTTTTTGAAAATTTCAGCAGTAAAAGCCAGCGCATAACTGGGTGCATGCAATTTTAGCTACCTGTTCGCTCGTTTCCCGGTAAAATTTTCAGAAGCGTGGAAAAGCTTATAACTCTGAGAAGGGACTTTTTCTGCAGTTTTCCACATCTCCATAATTCTACATTTCTATAATTCTTTATACGTTTCTTTTATGCCTTCGTATAGATATAAAGGAACCTCGTTATTACTTCGTCTAACTCTTTCTCTTTTGATATTTTTCAATTATAGGCTGTATTCTCAATATTTACTTGTCGCGAGATCACTGATGTAGTGCACAACATAATCTCGCTTTACCGTTCGCACGAAATTTTACCGCCCCGCTGACGAATAAATCGTGACTTGATATTTTAGTAAGATTTGAAATAGTGTCGGCGAGAAATGTCTGAATTTATGGACGGTAAAGACCGACCGTTTCTTACCTCGGTTTCGAAATTTGCGCTTTATAGAGCCATTAAACAGAAGGCATCCAAAAACTTGAAATATAGCACGATGTCTTTACGTGCGTGACTGGTACATAATGCCTAGCCTAGAAAGACGTAAGAAGAAGAGAAAGAGGGGGGAGAAAAGAGAGAGAGAGAGAGAGAGATTTTATTATACCTTAGGGTAATGTCCGCTGAGGCATATAGTAATACATGCACATATAAGTAACTATGCTACAGGGAATTTACATGAACCCTTACAAACATGTCAAAGCTGGATTAATGTAAGCAGTTAGCTATACGTGTAGATCAAGATTAAATTAGTTACAAACAACCACTATAAACAAATAATGCATAATTAAATGCGTAATTTCCAAATACAATTTAATATTATTACCATAATACTTTAATATAATTAAATAGACAGAAAAAAGCTACATGGAGAGTAAAAGCAGACGCGATCGTTACCGCGTTATTTATATGTTTCTAATCAAAAAAAGTTATGTGTATAATTACTTTGTATTGAATATATAACTGATTCAGCTAAATATATAACAGACTCCACCTGTTGTTATGAATGAAATAATCAAAATAATTTAGTCGAGTTAAGTATATATTTAATTGCATAATTTAACAAATTGATGTTGAATCTTATTTTTCGATTTAGGAGACGTTGACAAAGTGTATATTTATGTGTACGCTGTGCGTCGTCTCTTCGCACTCGCTACGCGACATCATTTGCATGCACGTTCGTACGCATGTGCAATGTGCACGTGTATGTACAGTCTTATCAGTCATAGAAAATTGCATTTGTCGAACAAAATTTTCGTGAACGTAATAAGGACTAACTCCGTAGAACTAAGTCCGTATAATTTAGCACAAAGGGATAGAGAGCAGTTTTGCTTTCCCTTCGTAGAAGGTTCCTTGCCTTTGCGATGCGATGATAGATAGAACGATCATAAAGTTCCGTGAAATGGCTCATCATCGAAATACATTTTCGCGTTTGAATTATTTACATGGTATTGCTGAAAAAGCTATTTCGTTAACCGATTGCTAACATTTGCGGGAACGTGATCGTTAGAGCTGGGAAAAGCTGAAGACGATACAACTGGCTACTAATAGCGATGTGTTAAATGTCTACTTGTCAGCGATATGCTCCATTTCAAATGGATGACATTCATTAATGTAGAAGAAATATAGATTAGACAGGTTTTTGTGTACTGAGCGAAAGACAGATGAATACCATACAGGTATATTGTACAATGATAAAGCTTTAATTAACCTGAAATAGTTTTCTTGTTTGATTTAAGAACATTTATCTGCGACGTTGTTGTCACATGGCTACATTGTTGGCAGGATTTCTTTTATATTTCCTTTGTAATATTATTCTATGGATTTTTTAAAGGAAAGGAATTGTGAATACAGCTTCAGAAATAATAACATAATGTCTACCTTATATAACATGATTTCCCGCAAGTATGGTCTTTTACGTAAAACAAATAAGAGAGTAGAGATTAAATACCATTGTATATTACAATCTTATCTTCCTCATACATGCATGCACGACGTAAAATAATTAATTTTTTGTAGTATTTTATTTAATATAAAATTTTCTACAAAAATGTATTTACTTTTTCATTCAAATAAAAACCGTATACTTCCCTAAAAAAGAATTTATCTATTTTTTTAAAAGATGCACGTTCCCCTTTTAAAGAAAATTTATTCATTTTTTTATTTAAATAAAAAATACATTCTCATTTACACAAAGATTTGCAGACTGAGAGAATAATTTTGAAGTAACATTTTTATGAAACTATTACGTACGTCTCATTAAATATATTTTAATTAGTATTTTTTAATTTAAAAAATATTCTGTGTGTGTGTGTAAAAAAACTTGAAAAACTCGAAAAAATAGCAATCTTAATTTCGTACATGTATTCGTATGTGTCACAAAATTAAATTTTTATGCTACGAGGCATGAATTTTAAGTCGCGACTTTGAAGGCATTAAAAAATAAAAAAATTAAATCACCATACATTAAAGAGATATGCGTTTTTGATGTTTTCTATATCTGTATTGCCGCTAGATAGCTTACAGTTGCAACGAGACAAAGCGAATTGTCATTTCTGCGGAAGAACGATAAATAAATTAAACATTTTCTTCTTTCCGCAGTTCGATAGAAACTTTTCTTCAAAGAGCAATATGTGTTCCTTTAACCTTTTCACACTTGACAACGATCGCAATGCAACCTTTGTTGCAATAATATCGGATATTGATTGCTGACAGACTTTTTTATAATATTTAAAAAACTTCACTGAACATCTTGTAAGAGCGATCCCTGAAACGCTTAAAATATATCGCGGATGTATAAATAAACTGAAAATTGCGTATCTATTTTATGCTAGCCGACCTTACCGTTACGCACGTAATCCGCTTATTAATTTAATCAGACTACTCCGAAGGACGGGATGGCTAAGTTGCAGTCCGCAGTTAACGCCGTGTCTATAGTAGGTACTAAATTTTCTTCAATCCAACTTAACTTCGTCTATACGCATCTCGACTTCCGAACTTATTTAAAGTTTCTTAAACTCACTCCACGGCCCGTTTCGTTAAGAATACATCAATCGCGTTAAATATTGTAGCGTCTTAACAAGGCGTAACTTTGCTATCGCGCCATATACGTAACTTTCCTCGGATTCTATGGGATATTGGTATTTTGCATTTACCACACATGAATCTTTGCTTCGGGCATAATTTATGGATGGAATGCCGCGCGGGACCCGCCTGGTTTGGGATTACTTTTGCGGATAATGCACACGTGCATTATAATCGCCAGATCAGTATAATACAGTTGTTGAAACGATAATATCAATTTAAATAGAACAATAAAAGATCCGTTCTAAATATTAGCACTGTAATTTACTCTTTTTTTAATATATGAGGGAAAATTATCGTCAGATATTATATGTGTGTGTGGGGTCGGGAGAAAGACGGAGGAAAATGGCATCAGTTAAGGAAAAAAATAAAATAAATATATGTTACCGAGTATTTATTTGAAAATAAAATAAAACTGTTATCACCGAGTGTTTATTTAAACTTTTAGTATTTAAACTCTAAAATTATTAAACTCGAACTTGGCGTAACAAAAATATTTAAATTCTAATAAAATCAACAAAAAATTAATTTTTTTTTAAATCAACAGACTTCTATTACCCCAGGCATCGGGCAATGAGAATCACCTGAGGGGTAATGAGATTACCTATGCGGAACATTTAGTGAGTAACAAGGTATGGAAACACTGGAAACAGTAATCAAATATATATTATCCTTTTCTAAAAAGGAGATGTGAAGTTTATTGTTGCCGCTTTTCCGCGATGCCGATTGGTTTTCTTGCTGCGCTTACTTAATTCATTTGCAGCTGTCATTGTATATTTTGACAGTTGTGTATAATAGGGTTAATAGTGAAATGTTAAAGATAAATAGCGCGCGCGTAGCGCGCGTCTGTAGTGTCTAGTATATATATAAAATAGGTTTTATCATCTTATTCTATTACCTAAGACGAGATCAATCATTTTTAAGTCTTTTTATCATTTTATAATACGTTTTTACGAATGCAAAATGGCAAATAAAATTGTTTAACAAAACAAATAAACATTTACAATGTGTATATTGCCCGAGGTAATTGGAGCTAGTTTCAATTACCCTATTGGAGTTGGTTCTAATTATCCCATTAGTGTAATTGTTTTGTTGTTGATTAAAAACGATTGAAAAGGTTTCTCTCTCTCCTATATATGTATATATGTATATTGTTATTAATTTACATATAAACAGAGGTAATTTATTATTATTTCTAAGGAGCCTTTCAATCTCTACATTCAATCTCTACGTAGATTCACGATTCTATTTTCTCACGTGAACATGCAGAAATCTCAGGATATTGCATCGTATAGCTTGGCAACAGGGAGGTAACATAATCTGGTATATCCTGGAAATATCTGCGTATAGACGCGATTCAGATATGTCGATATTCTCGACGATATCCCGCAGGCATTCACAGCATATCCGCCTAACATCCTTGCATATAATAATACCGTACGTTATCTCTTGGTTACAACGCTGCATAATGATTGCTGCTGGCGTAAATTCGTCGAACCTAAGCGATATTTGTTGCCTAATTCATCTTTGTTGGCTGTAACATCCGCGTATGTGGTGCAACAGACTTTAAATAAATTACGTATAAGAAGCAACGTTGTGCACAGCTTATACCTCGGTGGAAGTGCGGACTTAATCATAAAATAATAACATAAATGCCATCAACGAGAATTAGAATGGACTTGATCGCTCGATTATTTGTGGAGTGCCCAAACGCGTGGAAAATGCACTTTTTCTATTCGTTTTAATAAATCATATCTTCGAAAAAAGAAATAATGCTTATAATTATTATGAAATTTATTAATACAGTTGTTTGATTAACATTTAACGTGGTTGTTTGGAATATTATTGCAATTTGTTTTAGACTATCTCATATCAAAATGGCATAAAATATTGAAAATATTTGAAATTAAAATAATATTTATCAATAAAATTAAATTATAACGATAAATCACAAAACACAAAACATTTATCAAGATACGAACCAGTGCATAAAATAAAATAAAAACAAAACCGCTGATAAACTCTATCTTGCTATGAAAAGTGGAAAATAGTATTTATGTTTATAAAGAAAAATTGTTTTATTTTCCACGGTGTATAATAAGAGTCACATAGCTTCGTTGTTTTGCAGTTGTTTACATGGAAATGTAACTACGCCATAATAACAAATTTGTTGAAACTGAGTTAACTACGAAAGTAGAAATACTGCGGTTACAAGTCGAGCAAGAGTTTGAAAAACGTATCATCTTATGGAAATAATCCATCATCTAGATTTCGCATCATTGCGAAACTTTAAAATTACAGAACTAAATTCTCGGTTTTATGTGATTTATTGCGATACGCTTCGCCGCGTTTCCTCAATTTACATTGCAACATGTAACGATGTGACAAACTATTCACATTCTCGATAATTACAACTCAGATTAATTAAGAGAATAATTGGAAAAAAGTCAAATAAACAAGAATCTTGTTCACAAAATAAAAAAGAAAAGAAATGTAAATTCCTAATTTTATTTTACAGAATATTTGAAAATATGCAACTTTATTGTTGTATAAAATTAAATATTAACTATTAGTGAAATTGTGGCATCACAGTTGTCTGTGTATTTTTTTTAGTGCAAGTTTTCAAACATTTTTCTCTCAGATTGTTTCTATATATTTATACATCTGTATTTTAGAAAGTTATCTAATCGAGCTTTCAATTTTTGAAAACATTGATAATTTTCGATATCAAAGAATCACGTTGCATATTTAATATACATATTCGTATCGATAAAAAGTGACAAAAATATGTATCGAGGGTGGAACGTATCTATATGTAACGTGCGAGTTTGCAAAAGTCTACTCGGAAAAAGGACCTAACTCCGTTCTTGAGGGAAAATGGAGGATGAAATGGTAATGGCGCGGAACGTGATAAAAAATACCATTCTTGTCCCTGTGAGGGATAGTGCTTGGCTCCGTAATGTTTGATAGAACAGTTCTGGTTTGCTTCAATTTTTCTACGCGTATGTCCCTTGCTGGTAGTAAACGCGTCGACTTTATCAAGGGTCAGGTCAATATTGCCAATCTCTCTTTCTTTTTTTCTTTCTACTTCATACAGTTCGACAATATTTACAGAAATAAATAAAAATGCGTATGTCATGAAAAAAGAAACATATATAACATAATTTCGAAAATTGACAAATTTGAAAAATGTATTTTTACAAAAATTTTTAGTTCCATGTAAGTAAATATCATAATTATTTACTTTGATAATAGTGTAACGTAAAAATTATAATTTTAGTTTGTAGAAATAAAACAAGATTCTTCTATGAAGGAAACTTGACACTTGATAGAAGTAAAAATATTTAAGGCCAGTAATGATAAATTATGCGACGTCGTAAAATGTGTTTATCAATATTTACAATCAATTAGTTACTAACATGAAACCATTGCAATTGCGGCTTTAGACAGAACACATGCTAATACATTATGTACACATTAATATCAACATATGTATAAACTGAAATAATATTGCCACTTCAATGCATATGTGTAATATATATCGTGTTTCAGATTATATCTACAGAATTGATTAAAGTCATGGTTAAAAATATATAATATTTACTATACATTTCTTTGATACTCGAGAAATAATATAACTTAACAAATTCTCGTTTATGATATAATGTTATTCTTCCACATTAACTAACATCAGAGAACAGCGTAATGGTAATGATGGATATGATATAACGATGAATACTTCTTTACAAACTTAATTGTGCTGTTAACGTGACTTTGCTAGACAAAATTATTGCATATATGTAATATTGCATATATGTATGTACATAAGTTCAGTAGAGTAAGTTTAGCATGAAAGCCTGAATTCTAAATTACTTTCGCTCAAGAAATGTTGCTAGCATCTAACAACATACATTTGGCTTGAACTTTGCGCTAAAAATGTCAGAAATAATTTAAAATGTTCAAACTTTTCCATATGATGTGTCGTTAAATTATTAATAGATTTTGCTTTTATTACATTTACTGTTGCAGGATATAACACAAAAAGGTTTTCTGAATAGAATCAAGTATTAAAGTTGCATGAAAGGTATGAGTGAGTTATTTTAAACCAAGTCTGTTTCTTGGTATAAGCTGAAGTTAATAAAAATTGATTAAAAAAGGTTTTTTTGAAACTGTTCTCTCTAATCGTTCGAAAAGATGCAATGAGTAAGTGCATAGCCAAATGATTTCCGTGATGAATTATTATAGAATATCAATCACATATCTTGCTATAAATATCCTCTCGTTTTTCTCCAATGAAGAAAAGATAAATATTATAATGTCTATAATAATTTCGTTTGCGATTGTGACATAAAACCGTTGGAAAGTCCGAGTTAAGCTCATTAAGCTTAATCGATAAATAATTTATCCAACGATGAAATCTTCACTACTATTAAATCTAAAATTGATAAAAAATTTTAAATTACAATTATATGATTTTAATATTAGCATAACTGTATTTAATGTAATTACAACTAATATATACCGAACTTTTTGAAATTATATATAAATTAATATAAATTCTTTTTCTCACTTTCTCTCTCTCTAAAACTGCATTTCTAATAAATTAAGGAAAGTGTATTATATAAATAATATTCTGTTAAAAAAGAAATATATTATGTGATATACGAATATAAATTTCTTTAGCTTATCCACAACAATTTTTTTCACGCGCATACTGCTTTGTTTTTCCCAATTTACAATTCGCAACCGCTACAATAGAGAAAACCGATTTGGGCCTAAACCTACACACTACAAATGTCGCAATAATGAAACCGAGACTCCATATATCGTCCGAAACTTGGAGTTGACAACCCGGCGAATCGAGCGCAGAAGTCAGAAAGCGGAATTACTTTCCCATTCGAGAGACATAGCGCGTTTCCTCAGGTGTTCGGCCAGTCGTAAAGTTGCACCGTCGAGTGATGCAGCCGGGAAGCGACCGAGCTATAAACGAAGTTGGGCGAGTTTGGAACCGCGAGTTCTTGCACGATGTACACAACTCGGCCTCGCCATCGATTCACTACATAGAACTTACGTCCGCCCATTCGTCGGCTAACTGGCAATTTTCGCGATTCTGCATGGCGTTTAATGCATGGAAACGGAATTGTCCCTTGTTCGAGTTGAATGGAGTTTTGCGATGACGGAGCGCCTCTTATTGCAGACAATTACGTTCACGCTTATACGTATCTCTTACGTCGGATGTACATTTGCATTTTCAAAACAGTTAGTAAATTAGAAATAATTCCTTTAATAATATTAACTGACGTGTCTCATTCGTAGCGAAGCAAGGAGATTAGCAGACAAGTTTATCGTATCCGGTTACCAATTACTACTTCTCTTTAATTATTAGTATACCGGCGTACGTCTTATTCTCCGACCAACACAATTATTCAGATTGCTAGAAGCAATTAATTACGATACATCTCATCCGTTGACACTCCGAACACGTTTAGGACAGATCAATAGTGCACTTCGAACTGGTATGGTGCTCATTCGCAACGCGCTACAGAGATACAAGGACGCTTTATGTCAACAGCATTAATCGGATACGGTATTCCTATTGAAGCTAATTCATCTATATCGCGAGATCATTTATAAAGCTCGTTTTGAAAGTGTATCACGTACAAATGTTCTTTTTTTTGGAAAGAAAAGCGAGAAAATCTCAAAGCTTCTCGCAAATAGATTTCGGCGATGGTATTAATACAGCTGATCCGTACAATACACGAGAAGATTTCGAGATATCGTTAAATGATATTGACAAAGGACGAAATACGCTTGTCGGCCTTAAGTGCCCTTTTATAGATATAGAACAAGACGAGAAGTGACGAATTAGGTCCGTGAGCAAACCGAAGTGAAGCCCTCCCTCGCTGTTGCGGGTCATTCCCAGCGAAACTGGGATCCCAACCTGCCGTTCCGGTTCTAATCAAAACTTTGGATACGATAGCGTCCACGGAGTACATGGTAAAATAAACGAGCAAGCGTATATAATAAATATTGGTCGATGCCGGCGAAGTGATATTTCCTGCGTAGAATCGCACGAATATTTTGGTTAAAGTGGCGAAAGATGTTTTTCCATTTTAATCCTGCTTAGTTCTTTTTTTCCTATATAGAATTGCGCGGAGAAGAATATTTTGATTAAAGTGGCGAAAAATGTTTTTCCACTTTAATCCTGCTACAGTTTTTTGTGATATAGAATACGAGATGTTGTAGCAAATTGTTTTTTTAGGAGGGATGATGTTAAAGAGGATGAAAATTTATCGTCTTTATTCAGAAGATTGTGATACTGATCAAAATATTATTTGTTTTATATTATTGAGCAATTGGAGAGAGCGCACAAAAGCAGAAAATCGGATTAACTTACGGGAAATCGCAAAGCCATTCGTTCGAATTTTGCATTTGCTCGGAAAATCCCAAGCCTGATAAAATTGTAATTAAATATTAATGCGTACATATGTTAAAAACGTAATTAAATTATCCATGTAAACACCTTTAAATATTAACCGTACGATTCTGGATATTATCGCTCATTTTTGCACACGCATTTTAGCGCTGGAGCAATTTTTCGCCATAGCACTTGTGAGAAATTCGCGTTTACAGAGCGGCAATAACGACCAATCAAACGTTTGTGTTTCTCGTTTGTTTATCTGCCGGATATACCACGCCGCCTGCGACGTATGAAACAAACATTTAATTTTCCTATTTCGTCGTCCGACGAGTGAAACGGACGCGTCGCCGCATATAGAAAATCAATACCTTCTTTACACTATTTTCGTGTAGAGCTCCTGTCAAGTGTATCGGTTTATCGGGATCTACGCGAGCACGATGAAATAAGATGTGGAGTGCAGGCATCGATATCGCGGGCGATTTCGCTCTTTCGCGAGATATTCTTGCCGGCGGCGGAAATCCTTCGAGGTGAATCGATCGCCTATCCGACCCTTTTCACCCGGATTTATGCCGCGACGAGATTCTTTATTCAGGCATTTCAGGCACCGGCTACGGCCGACCGGCCGACTGTCGGCGACTGTTTCAATCGGCTCGCGGAAAAAAAACAATATAACGCTGTCGATGACCAATCCCGTGTAATATAATTCGGTGACGCGTCAGTGGTTATAAACGTTAATCCTGTTTTCAGCAAACCACAAGTACCACATCATTTACGCGGTGTCGCGACGTTGGCTTGTAAATATAACATTGCGATAAAATATTAAACAAATACAGTTTTACTAACATCGCGCGATGTAAAAAAGTTTTCGCTGTATAATTGCGATTTTCCGTGTTACTGCATAAATGTGTTATTGCTTTCATACGGTCGGTAAAATATAGAACCAGCGCGATTATTTTATGCATCGTTTAATAAAGATATTCGCGCGCGTTACATTCATGCGTAATTTGCACGTTCGATAGAACACAGTGTAATACGATAGAATATTATTCTTCATTATCTTGCATAAGATTTATTTCGTTCTGCCGCGCACATTCATCTTATGTATCAATTTGAGATAAAAATTGATTTAAAGCTGTAATAAGAAATTGCAACGAAATGTAACGCTGGGGATAGAAAGACGTAGCGAAAGAAATTTTGCATAATCGCGCGAATCGATATTGAAAAGTATCCCTGAGGGATAGCGCGGAGTAATAAGCGTTCCTACTTGACACCCTTTGCTGTCCTTTCTTGTAAGATCAACTCGATTTCCTGAAGCGGCGAATATATTGCAGTCACATATCGCACGCGATAGTCTATACAAACATATCTACAGCTTGACATTTCACTGTTTGACATATGACATAAGAAATAAAAAAAAATAGGCCATCTCAACGTGGAAAGTTCACTTTGATATTTTCTTCCATAAAAACTGTAACCGCGGGGAGTTCTCCAGAAGCAAAACCACCTGCAATTAGCGTATTGTTATATCCATATTTTTGACATCTATATTCTATATTCTAACAAAAAAAATATGTGGTAAACGAAACAAACATTTTTAACAGATAATATTCACCGGTGAAAATAAAATAACAAATCGTGACATCTTCTCGTTTTCTTTCACAAATTGGCATAAATGTACGTTTAATTCAAGAAAAATTTTTCGAAATCTTTCTTCAATTAATTTCTTTCGTTATAAGTTTATTTTCTTTTGTATTTAAGAACTACCAAATCCAGACTTGCTTTCGGAAGGTTCGACAAGTGGCCACTAGAAATCACTAAAACAGTTCGCAGCTTTAATTTGAGCTCCGTGTTTTCTCTTTTGATTGTTTTCCTAAAGCAGATTATCACGATGCTACCGAGTAAAGGGTAGAGATTTCCACGGATTGTTTTCTTTCAATTCGGCCTTGTATTTCAGAAGGTTTATTTTCCTCTGCAATACTCCGCGATCAAAACAAAATGCATAATTTCAAAAGCAATTTCGGCAAATTTGATTATTTCCTATTGAACAGCAGAAAACTATCAATTTTGTAGAACATTAAATTTTAATTGATATTTTAAAATTATTTATGTATTTCGTACATTGGTTCTATGTATATCATTTCCGACATTAACTGTTTGAATAAATTTCCGCAGTTTGCAAGGATTGGATCAATATAGTATTTCATACGGATGTATATAGATCGGAAAACAATTATATTCCGGATATCCCCTTCCTTTTTCTAAACGGTATTTTCTTGAAATATCATATTCTATTTACCATATCGATTTAGCGCAAATACTGCATGCGGAAACGTACGAAATTTATGTCATCTGCGTCGACAACGATCTTTGCGTTCTCTCTCGGTGGAATTCTATATTCTTTCGCGCGGTGATACATTTATCTTCTATATATCTTCCGGAAGAAATGTATAAGATGGGAAATTAAATTTTCTGGCGTACTAGATGGGTTTGAATATTAAGACGGGGCGCCCCCGCGTGATACATCGGCCGGCGAAAGCAGCAATTTGTATTTCACCTCGCAGTAACTTGGTGTGTGAAAAATTCGCGTATAGTGGATACGATTTCCGTGGCATCGATTGGCCTCGTACCATAAGTGCGCTCGGCAAATTTCCATTTTTATGGAATTCTAGATGTGGGCGATAAAGAAAGCTCTTTTGCAGTTAACTAAATGAGTTAAAAGTTGATAGCGACATGAGTTCGTGTTATCGAATCGATCGTCTTTCCGTAAATGGAATCAAACGTGTTGTTATAAAATATTGCAGAAAATATATATACCGCGCGTTACTATACATACCGCGAAACATGTTTTGCAAATAATACAGTATATTTATTTTATAATATTTCAGTACTTTTACATTGTATCCACATGGTTGTTTAACAAGTTGTTGTTTATTCAGAGACCATTGTAGAGCATTGATTGCTTCATCAATTTTTATTCGTCTATCACTGTATAGTAATTTCTATATCACAGCGGAACAGAAAATCAATGTTTTTGTTTCATATCATTGTTAATCTAATGAAAATATTCCCAAATACATTTTACATGTTTGCACATGTGTAAAAAAACAATGCCCAAAATCTGCGATTTTATATATGTTATAAAAATATACGATAATAATTCAGAATTGTAATATTGAAGTCAAATTCCTTTTGCAATTGAAGATAAATGACGTTTTGCGAATTAAATTTTACAACTGCAAATAATATATGATGTTTTTTTTTTAATTTAAAAGTAATTTTACTTCAATGAGTTTATATATTGTATAATATCCGTGGACTACGAAAATATGTGATATTATAAATTGAAAGGAATTGCAACGAACAATAAAATTTTCAAACAAAGATGTCAAATTCGTCAAAGCATTTGTTATATTTCATATAACGGTAGCAAATCATTTTTTATTTCCTGTATTTTCTTTCGTGATCTCAAGAATCGATAGCTCTTATTAATTCAGTATATGCGCGGCACTAAAAATGGTACTTGAAAAGTCAGATAGAATCGAAACGAGCCACCTGTTTCCACGACCAATGTGATCGCAGTAAGAGAAAAAAGAACGAAGGAGAAGCAATAGATCTTACTCGAAAGCTGGACCTTATCTTATATAAAGCTCAACATCTTACGAGAGTGTCACGGATTTATGACGAATTTAATTCCGAGGAAAAGTTGCCCGGGCCAAGAAAAAAAGCAGAACGAGAACGCGGCAATTATCCAGTTTATGGGTCCGTGAAATTTAATGATTCCATGACCTCGTCCCAATTACGCTCCGACAATTTTATCGATTTCTAATGAACATGGTGAAATTTCGACGAGATCAAGATATTTCATAACGTTACGTGTCGTTGTTTCCATGTGACTTGCGAATATGACTAATATGGTAATAGTTTATTGCAATAAATGATAAATGACTTATTTAATGCGAGTATTTTGTCGATACGTGAAATTTTCGCATATAATTAATGTGCAATATGAAATTTCATGTGAAGTTCATGTATTGTTACAGCAAATTTTTTCGGAGAAAGAAAAAGTTATATTTTGAAAAAGAATGGGATATAATTTGAAAAATTAAAATACTATGTACTGTAAAGTTTTCAACGTGACGTTTCTGCTGCCGAAAAATGCAAATAATGCTGGAAGTTCCCGTTTTGCGACGCAATATTTAAATTGCTCGAATTTATCGTATTGTTCCAGTATAGTGTCTTTTTCCTTTTTAAAAGACAGATATTTATGGAGCCTTTGTTTTTCCGGGTTAATATACGTATTCAAAATATGACGTAATAAAAATAATTATAAATGTAGGTAATGCGTCAGATTTTATTTCTTATATTTTTTTCAAGTTTTGTTTTAAAACTTTAATTCTAAAATTAAATTCAGAGAAGTTTAATGCATATTAAAATGTTATAAAAAACAGACGTTTTTAATCAAATTTTTTCCGACTTCAACATTGTCAAAGAAATTATAAGTAAAAAAAGTTCAGACCTTGCGATATTGTGTTTACATAAGTACATTTACCCACGCACATTTACTAATGTAGAATCCATTTTATAAGATATTCAAGAAACGGCGCACTAATAACATGAAAAAACTTTTTCCCGAATAAATTAATATTTCTCTTAGATTTTTTAATTTATTCCACTTGAAAAATTTGGTCAAAATTTGGCTAGGCTATTCGTCTTCCACCCTTCTTTAATTTTATAAAATAAATACATCTCATAGAATTCAGTTTCACGTACCGATCCCGTAACATTTCTGCTAACTTGTATAACGTCACAGGCATTGAAACTGTTTCTCAATCCCAGCGGGAATTCAAAATTCACAAGCGCCAATCAATACAGTTTTCGTGTCGACGGCAGTGATAAACTTGTATTACTTTTGCGGGGGATGTGATCAACATTCCGTATCAATCTGTGATAGCTTCAGCGAACGATCATCGACCACGCGACAAAACAGAACACTCGCGGGCACATTCCTCTGTAATCAGGTTCTCTGTCATGTCAAATGCAAACGAATTGTTTATATATCATTTACCGAAATATGTAACGCATGTCAATAACCGTTGTACACGAGTCGAGGTATATGTATAATGTATAATTTACCATTCAAGTATGTCGAATTAATTCTAATTTGACATTTGCACGGTATATCGAAATTATCAATTCCATCGAAACGGTTATCGGAACGAGATTTGCTTTTGTGAACGTTATGGAAAAATGTTACTGCTTTATCTCTTTGCACAAGAGCAGCTTCGATTAAATTTATGCAAATAATATTAAAATTTTATTTGTTTGTTATCGGGTCACGTAAAAACGACTGGACAACGAATGCAATAAATTTAGTACAAATTATAATGTTGCCCCGCTGTATTGGAGAATCGTTGAATGCACGTTTAATTGATCCACTTGTATGTAATACAAATGCAACTATAATGATTTTGATATAAGACAGTATTTATTCTGCGTATTGTTAGCTAGTAAAATAATTTTGACAATTTTCTTTTTTTCCAGACATCATAAAAAATGTACTAATGATATTGCCTAAAAAAAAGTCACGTACGTTACAAATATATTAAATATTACTTGTGTGTGTATTTATATTTTAATTATCTTTATGTAAATAAAATTTTATTTGAATATAATCACTATTTCCTGTTTATCTAAGCAAAAATTAGATTTTGGGTAACCAGATCGGCAAAATTATTAACTATTGTCGCAGCACCGGCGTCTTCAACGTCTATGTGAAAAAGTGCGCTTAATCGATCAGATATAGTATAACAAATGCTTTTATAATGATTAGATGCAACTATGCAGAATTAGTCATAGTAGTACTTGTCCTGCGAATTGTTAGCTCTTAATTATTATGCAAAGCTGGATAATTATGGTGGATTGCATACCGCTTTGGACGTCATATCAAATAGCGAATATCAAATCGCTCGATATATATATAAGCGTGGATGTACTGTATATAGACTTTGCGCAAAATAACATGTTAATTGTAGTCACTATGTTGAAAGAATGTACGTGTTATGACATAATGATTAATGCGTTTTCATCTACGAGCATAGCATTATGCTTTGCATATTTGCTGTATATCATCATGGACGTAATAATACGTTAGGCAAATATTTAAAACTCTCTTATTATCATGAGAAGATAACAAAATCTTTGCTGAGTAAAACTAAGTCTAATTTAAAACAAATTTCTTTTTACCGTAGAAGTCATATTTTCGTCAATCTAGCCGCTTGGTTTAAACTTTTAAACTTATTTTGTTTCCTTTTTACCGTAAAAGTCATATTTTCGTCAGTGTAGCCGTTTGGTTTAAACTTTTAAACTTATTTTTGTATAAAAACATTCTTTAAATATAATACATATTTACTAAATCTCTTGCTTCTTAAAAATCTTGATGGTAAAAATATATGTAAAAATGATGTCTAATAGATCTGTTCTAAAAATTAGATCATCCATATTTTAGTTGAAAATTTAAAATTATAACATGAGATCTCTTTTCTTTCATGTGATCGATTGTATTATTTAAATGCAAATTAATAAATACTAATATTAAAAACTTGTAACAAATATTCTGCAAAATATTTTAATTTTACAAGAATTACTGGTTTTCGAAGTATAAGTACGCTAAAACTGTCGTGATTATTGATCATGGTAATTGGGTTAATTCTAAAATGAACTCTATTAATCGGCAAACTTATAAAGTTATAATTATAATATTCGGAGTATTTGGGGAGATAATGCATGAATGATGGCAAATGATGGCATTTTAGAAATTTATTTAAATCTTCATATATTCTCAAAATAATGAAATTGGTCATTGCTAAAGTTTTTTAAGTCTTTAACGTCAAATTGATGTGTCGGAAATCATTTGAATAATTCGGAAATATCTCATTATACGTTGAGGCGAGAATGAAAATAACGACTTGGCTATGATCCAAGCGACATAAAAGTGTACCGAACAAATTTCATTATGCTGATTTTAATTTAGTTATTATTTGCAGTATTTAATCTGTAATGGCGTTCACGTAAGTCAAATTTCTTTTTCAAAAAAGGATAGAATTTTCAACAATTTCTTTCAAGATTAGTTATTTGTTAGCAAAGCATTTTAAAATAAGTATCAGTTTGTAATTTAAAACATCAAATATTTAAAAAATTGATCATTATTTTCTTAAAATCTTGTTAAAATTAACTAAAAGTTAAATTTCTCGATTCTAATCAAATAATTGATTTTATAATTCTAAGGTTTATAATTAACTAAAACCGTTTACGTTTATTTTTAATTATGTAAATAATGCAATACATATATTTCCAAAATTTCTAAATAACTTTATGTAATTATCGAAAAAAATAATAAAGAAACATTTAAAAAATAAAAATAAAATAAACATTTTAAGTATATGTTTCACTCTAAGTTGTAACATAAAATACGATATGAAGATGTTGTTTCATGCTTGCAACTGTGTAACATCCTAAAAATTCTCGTACTTTTACTATGTATAATTAATCAAATATGGAGTGTTTTGGTAATGTCCGAATAGCTGTAATATTGGATACAATTCCATTAAGCGATTACAACCCACATATAGCAATAATTATATAGATATAAAAAATTACAAATGCGTCCGTTGTTGTGACACTTTCCCTATATACAAACTAGCAACGCAGCTATTAATTACAATTCTACCAGCGTATATTAATCTATCATCTATTTTAATTATTTAAATGCATTAGTTATTTAAACATTGTTGTTGAATAATGGCTTAACAAACGCTATAATTGCAGTTATAATTGCGAAATAAATCAACGATGGCCCAATTGGACCCAAAATGATGTTCACCGTGATAAATTTAACGTAAGGAAGTAATAAAGATCCGGCACGCTTATACATATACATGTCAGAATAAATAATGATGTAGGGAGCACTTTAGAATATCTCACACTAGTATGCATACATTACTTTTCATCTATGCTCCTCATCTATGCTAGCTAGCCGTTTTAAACACGGTCGGCTTATCGACCAACCGGTCGACCTATATCCGCGGCATTATTATTTGACGACTTCGCGTCTTGGTCGCGGTCGAAAAATAGCGGTTATAAGACCGAGACTAAAGAATGAGAATCGCTGAACCAGTAATGCCAGTCCGATGTCAGTACGTTCTCGGTAATGTCACTCACAATTGCGCAATTTCAGGAAGAGCTCAGACAAATTCAATGGGCTAACTTCGTTTCCGATGTGTGTCAAATATAGCGATTTTGAGTGATGTTACACGACGCCTGACGAAGCATTGAATATCCCGATGTACAGAGCCTCGCGATAAGCTTCTAAATTGAGAAGTAACACCGGCAATTTCCGTACGAGCTCCATTTCAACTGATACAAATATTAATTGAAAAACATGTAATTTTCCACCAATTTTTGCACCTTTATTGTGATAAATAATTATAGAACTCATTGTGCTGTATATTATTAATAACTAAACGGATTATAGAAGTACAATCGCTTGATTTTTCTATTAGAGTTTCTATAATAAGAGTTAAGCCAATGTGGTGACAATTTTTTATTGGTCCCGTCATATGTTTCAGCCAAGTTAGTGAGAGTGAGACAAGCTGTAAGTGGGAGTGAGACAAAGTTATCATGGTCGTCATATGCTTCAGCCAAGAAGTTAGTGGCAATGAGACAAAGCTATAACATTTGGCTGTACATGGCGGCGGTTTGTCCTAACTCTTATTATAGGAACTCTAGATTTTTCATCATAAATATGAAAAATCGTACATTAATCTCTTTATATAAATATATACGAAATATATATAGCGATATAAAATGCCGAAACGCACTGGGTTGTCGACCTCCATTTTGAGTTTCATTGATACTCTATTAATTTATAAATGTATTTAAATATTATCTGGATTTGTATGCTTTCGTATTAATTAAATGTTATTAATTATAAATTATAATTAAATCAATGTGTTATTTATCGATATTGAATAACTATACTCTGTGATATATGTGTATCTGATGTAATATCTGGATCGTTTTAATATTCGTACACGAATTTTATGAATGTAACAGTATGTTATGCGTTCGACAGTGTGTTGTTGTAAATGTTCGCGAAAAATATGAAATCCGAGTAAAGCATCTCCCTGTTGTTCTCTTAAATATTATACACGGGTGTAACATGCTGACGTTGGAGGATTAAAATCTGAATAATAAATTTATGATGCGCTTGGAATAATTTGGAAACTCTCGCGCGCCATTATTCAATGCACCGAGGTGAGCTTGAATTATATGGCAAAATATGTAGAAATCACGCAATTACTCATTTACTACAACGTGCTGCAAACATTGCGTTAATTAAGATTCGAATAAATTGCAATTTTCACCGGTCAAAAATAAATAATCCAATCTATTGAAAAATCATGGTACATATTTTTTCTTTTTATTTTTATACAATACAAATTGAACGAAATTGCAGACTCGTGGCTAAAGGCTAAAGTACAAATTTATTTCTGCTTCTCGTGAATTTTGTGAATCCTTAGCTCGCAAACGATTAGTTTGCGTCAACAGCTAGGCAATCGTCCTTGTCAATCGAAGAGATCGTAACAAGCGTACTTGTAACAAGCACAATTCGCCGTCGATATACCATGTTCAATATATCGATCACGCTCTTCGGCAAAAGTTCAGCTATCTTTCTGAGCAAAGCTCTTGACGTCAAGCACACTCGCACCGAGGACCTGTGAGTTACATTCGATATATGACGTATGTGGACGTGGTTGATCAAAGGGCAAATCGAACGGTTAATAAGCGTATATAATCATAAATCATTCGAGATACCTATGTGACTCCGTAATGCAATTTAGCTTCACGCTATTCGTGATTGAGCCAGTAATTTAGAGTTCATAGAATTCATACTCGGGATATGCATTATAATCTACTCTCAAGTTAAATTATTTTGAGGTATTTTATTTTGTTCAGCAAATAAAGGAGAATATCAATATCTGTTAATATTTTTACTGAAATTTGAACCGGGTTCCTTTTTGGTGATAGATATAAATATTTGGCAATGTCTCGTTCTTCAATATTAAATACCTATCTCAGACGTATATATCGTATATATAGCGAGATTCAATTATATTCTTTATTAAATTTCCGTTACAGTCATTTAAAGCTAATTAAAAATATTACGTTATAAGTATATCAATATTTAATAATTTATTTAATAATTCAATAATTTAATCTTGAATTGAAACTGACGTTTTCAATTTAGAATTTCATATTTTTAAAAGATACACATTTTTATTAAATACTTATAATTTTATTTTACTTTACCACGATTATTAGATAGTCCTGCAATGCGATTGTTCTTTTACCAATAAAATAAAAATATTCATTATGTTTTTTAAAATATAATTCGAGTACTTTTTGAACATGGTTCGATTTTCTTGAAACATTCAACAAATTTCAACATTATCCAATTTTCTTAAACTGTATAATATTCAACAAATTTTAATAATTAATGGAAACTTTAAATAAAATTGGAATATATTTATAATTTTAGTGAATATGGTTATACTCTTATGGTTATATTTTCTCATGCGCGTGACGTTTCAAACATAATATAAAAGTTTGAGAATAGATCGTTCGTTGAGATAGATTAAGATTCGAATCACGTTTGGCCAGCCGAAGGAGGATCGGTTTATCTCTAGATATCTAGAGACTGTGAAAATATCAGAATTAAAGATTTACCAGTCTCAAAATACGAAACAAATAAAGTAAATTTAAATCTATAAAGACTTAATTAATTGCAACGCTATTTAATCATTAAAACGTAAAATTGCATTAATCAGTAAAATTCCATTAGGCGTAATATCGCCTGAATAAAGTCGCGCGCAAAAAAAATAAAGCTATACGTAATTAAAAAGAAGCTATTTTATAAATTACAATTTTGGAGAAAAAAATATACTTTCTTGAAAACGCGAGGGCTACGTTTAAAAATCAAGAATGCATGTTACGTTCAATTTAATGCAAGACAGTGCATGTGTACGGTGCGCCACGAATCTTAAAACAATCCCTATTGTTCTCGCGTGCACGTAAATGTGTGAAAAGCGGGTTTGCACAGGGGCACGCGAATTGTCGTGCGAATATTCGATTTCGCGCGTTTGGCCGGCAGCAATTTTCAGATGCCGAGCGATAACGAACTTAGCTATTCGCGGCTGCAACGGCGCGAGGAAATCTCGCTTTAGCGCCTACGTGGTGTCTTCGGATCGATCGGGCTCGATCATTTATACCGCCGCCGCTGGTACTCTCGTCCCGCCTAGCAGTGTAAATTTGACTTGGTTCCTTGTATGTTCTCGTTACGCGCCTTATGGCGCGCGCGCGCGCGCACGTGATGGTTACAAATCAAGTCGATAAATTAAGGGATTTCTCGCCGGGCGTGGTTCTACGAGCAACGTTCGATCATCCTTGATTCCCGGTGCTTCGCGACGTTGCATGATGGATGTTGAAAACTCGACGGTTTTCTCAACGCGTAAATGTGCGCGAGATATTATTGCCAGTTGTGCCTCATAAGGTCAATAATGAAAGTATGATGCGTTGATTTTAATGCAACAAAGCGCGATGTATTATCTGCGCAAGAACTGAAACTCCACTGAAATTCGTCGGATATAATTCCGACGAATTCAGCTTTTTGAATATTCAGAAAGGTAATTAAGTGTCTTAAACTTTGTCCTGAACTTTCTTATCGCTTTACCAAACGTTTTACATTTCCAGCCGCATTTGTAATTTATATTTGTAATTTATAATTAATAACGTTCTCTCCCCTGTCTCTCCTTCCTTTTTTTATCTCTCAAGTCTTGATAAAACAAAATTTTGTAAAATTTTTCAATGATTAAGGGAATCCTATAGTAACATCTTACCGACATCTTATCGTCATTCTTTTATTAGAAGAAATCTTTGAATTGGCTTTACAGAATTGCAAAATTCTTTTACACAATTAAAGTACGCACAAAAATCTAGAGTAGTGTACTCAATTTTATATCAAAAACGAAAAAAAAAATTAAAAATGTGGGCACACAGAGCACACCTGACGTCAATATTTGCTTCATACAAAAATACTGCAGTTTATACCTACAAAATGAAATGGGCCTACTTTAGAGACAACATGCGCGAATAATATCGTGAAATTAGAACTAAGAAAAGCCTAGAAAAAAAGATTTTCTCTAATAAAATTTTATTAATGCATCAGATATACGTTCAGGTTGATATAGGATGATTGCGTGTAACGAGAGATAGCGCATCAGCAATCTGACAAGGATAGATATATCGTACAGATATATCTCGTTGGACAAGGACAGATATAGGCCGATAACATAGAAAACGGGATTAGAAATGTTGAAATAATCGACATTTTTAATTCCGCTTAAATAAGAGCGCTTTTCCGTCGGATCTTTGCTATAGAATCCCCTTAAGGGACTCCAATCTAAAAATATAGATGAAAAAATTATGGTAAAAATGTCACTATAGGATCCCCTACAAACAAGATCCCCTATAAAACATGATCTCTATGTTTATTCATGACAATGGAATCGCAATAACTGCTCGAATAACTGACATAAGTTATATGCAGTTGGCTGATAGTATGAATTAAAATTAAGTTATAATTAAAATTTATGAGAAAAACTTTCCACATAGTACATCTTATCGATTAAGAAATAAATGACGCGATCACATTTTACTGTAAAAGATAATGATACAAATATAAAATACACAAAGAAGAGGAAAAGAGAACGCAGAGGTCACGCGAATAAATAAAAAGATAATGTCTATCATTACTTCATGTGCATGCGACAGCCATTCTCCTATCGCTAGCTTAATAAAAAAATTCTTTAATTATTTTTACTATAATATCAGCGAGAAACGGTTAAATTCTTTATGGTGGTGACTCGAAGCCGAGGGGACCTCTCTTTCCTTACCAGATCGTCTAACTGTTTTATGAAGATAGGAAAATATGGACGGAAGGGAGAGAAGGTCACATGCCCATGTTAATGCCCAGCTCTCCGAGCAAATTGTAGGGTCAAAGTAGGCTAACTTACAGAATGTCACGTGAATATTATGCAAAGCTACACCATCGTGCCATGCCGTGTCGTGGACGCGCGTGTTATTGCTCGGCCCGTACGTGCTTTCTCTCGCCGGTCCTACGTGCGGCTTTTACCATGCAAAAAATGTTTCCTCGTTCCGAGTGCGAGTTTGGCTACCTGAAGTCGTCGGTCATACGTGTCGTTACGGCCTTATCGAGATTCCGATGTTTTTCCCCGATTTATCTTTCCGCGCTGTATGCAAAAAGCGCACGCGCGCAACCGGCGGAACTGCTACACGTCGCTTTTTCGACCGTAATGCCCCCGGCAATATTTTATGGCCCGTAATGGCCGTAACAGTAACGATATCGGAGCTATATATAATAAATTCATAATGCGGGTTGGCCTTGTATATGTTATGCGAGTAAACACTAGGTAGTGCATGTAGTACACACATACTTATGTATCGCACAGGTCAATACTAAAAAATTTAAAAAGTTTGTCGATATTTTAAGACCGGACTTGCAAGAAATATGCCCTCCGACATGCGTTTCGAGATAGAAGGATATTGATCCCGAACTAATTTTAGGAATAGACGGTGGAAACACATCCGTTCGTTTAAGTGAGGTCATCCTCTTATATAGCCGCAGATCTATGATTTTACAAGTTTTAATAATAGAAAAGATTCAAACGGTCAATCACATAATTGCGAATGCGAAACGTCAAGTATAATTTAGTGCAGCTGCGTTTAAAGAACATAAAGAATTCATGATACTTACGGGCATGGTGCTCATCAATTATATATAAATGTAAGTGGGAATATATACCATATATATATTCGATATTTCATATTTCATATTTAATTACTATTATAAATATAAATTTTTTTATGGATATAATAGCATAATTACAACATAATTTTTATATTTAATTGAATCGAATCGATTTCGAGCGCTAGTAAAGGAAATGAAGCGAAGCTTAAAGGTTTCGATCTCCGATAAGAGACGAGCCGGGAGTATGATCCAATACAATCTTAATTCTCCGGAGATTCCCTGGAAGTAATTTCCCCTGTCGCGACTGTTAAATGTGTGATTCAATTCGCACCGAAGCATAGATTAAAGCACCATTACATGGATAAAACAAGCACGTTCCGTACCGTGGACCATCCACATAATATCTCATTCGGTGTAATTTCAAATTGTGATCTGCGTTTTATGATTTTATTAGTGGCTTGCTGTAGAAATTACCAATGAAAACTTATTTGCTGAATATATACAGACATTTATGAGATATTAAACCACGAGGTTCTTAAATTGTATACGTTAATCAAATTTCTCGACGTAGTATAAGAGAGACTTCGTGAAATTATATTAATTTTGACTTAAACTTCTTAATCTGTAAAAATTAAAATTATGACATCTCGTGAATTCATTATAGCTTTGTAAGCTTTATTTATAGCTTTTATTTAAGAATTCAAATTGACTAACTATAATAAGACGCAGAAGAGAGTTTAAAACTTCTTTGACCTTTTTTTCGTTGCATTTCTCACTCTACCCTTATGTTTTATTCCTTTGGTTTTACATTTACATACGACTGTTCTGCGACTCGACTCGAGGGACAGAAATGCTTCAACTTGAAAGAAAAAGAAGTTGCACTTGTCAGGCATCTAGTTTGCATTTATATGTTCCGATTTGCGCGAGGTGATGCTGATATCTTTTCTTTCATCCAAAAATCTTTATATGCCTAAATCGAATTCCACTTCAAGATTACTTTTCATTAATCTACGTTACATATGCATTCAGACTATTTTACAGATTAAAAAGGTAAAAATCTGTGTGCTGCTATAATAAAAAATAAATTTGATATAAAAATAAAGACATTTATATGCAGTGTAAAAGTATTCGAACGGCTTCAATCAATTACGTCTTTTTCTCAAGTATTACATATATGTATATGTATTAATACTTGACATATATATGCATATGTAATACTCACATGTGGGATGCAATTTTTTGTAAATCTTTTTAATCTGTAAATAAATAAATAATTTTTTGTGTGTTTTGGTGTTATTAAATATGCAATTTTAATTTAAAGAAAGTCGTATCATGAGAACCGAATGCGACTAGCAGCACTGCTTATTCTGTTCTTTCCGCTTTCCGTTTGCTATAGAAGTCGGCAAGATTACATTTCCGAAACTTGGAAACCAACGAACTACTAAGTAAAACAGAACAACTATATGTTCAGGAATAAAGTTTAACTTGAGTAAGAAATACTACGAAAAGAAATGTGAGGATAATAAAGCAGAAATTAATTTATTAAAACGTGCGCGCGTAATATTTGAATACCTTTTTTTAAAAATCAATCAAAGATACAATCCGAGATTTAACATGTCGGCATAACGGCGAACAAGAATGTGATTTTTCGCAACGCAACCTTTCACAGATTAAGATCGATTACGGTGGACTGAAGAAGTTGACATTCCCGAGGAAGCTTGAGAAGCAATCAGTTTCTTGCCTTCTCGGATATCTTTAATGTGCATTTAAGGTGTTTTCATGGCATTTTCTATTCTTGCAAAAAAAGAAAAAAACAGTAAAGACTCAATTTCGTTGTTTGTCGGCAAACAAAAACCGAAATATGTGGTATCACGATTTTATATATCATGTAAACTATGTAAAGTCTGGTAAAACGTTTAACATCAATTCATATACATGTTAAAAAGCAACGTAATCCTACTGCTTTGAAGCTAATATCCGGAATTTTATTTTGACGTGCGATTTCCGCTAAAAATTGTTGCTTTCGCGTTTCTATTTATAATACATATCTTATATTTAGGTATAAAGTTTGATCCCTGACCTTTTAATTTCCGTGGGCTGCGTGTTTCCTATTTCTCCGACTTTTCTGTGCCTTGTTTTCCGATTTACTGTACGCTCGTCTTGCGTCTGTCGATTCGTATCTCAACGACTCAAAGAAGTTGTGACTGTCACATTGTGCTCGCGGATAAGGAAATGGCTCTTCGTGCCAGTATTTCTCGATATGTGCATATCCCATTTTCCGTACGCCCGCGCGACACCCGCCCCATATTTCTTTTTCATCTAGAAATTTACCTTTACCCATTTCTACGCGATGTTCTTGCAATTGCCTTTTATGTGCGATTCAAATAAATTGCTGCTTTTATCTCTTCTCCTTTGTCTTTTCGACGAAATAATAGAAACTTATTTGTGCTTTGTTGCAAAATGCAACAAGAGAATTATTAAGCGAACATATACATAGATATTCCAAAATAAATATTCTGTCATACCAGTTTTAATTTTCTCGAATCAAAGAAATACGCGAAATAATCCGATTACTGCAACTAAAAGTACAATATCTGATACTTCTTTTAATGGAATAATCTTTCTTTTCGTTATAAATGAAATATGCACGCACATATGCTCAAGAGCTTTTTTTTTCAAGTGATCATAAATTGTTATATTATTGATCTAGAAATAATCGAATAAAATGCGATATTTATTAAAAACATTTTCAACATTCAATCTTAAATATTCTTATAACTAATCATTGAAGTCAAAGAATAATTTTATTAAAGCAAAACTGATTTAAAATTAAATAAAAAATAATATTTTCTTACTTATTCGTCACTTTAAAGACGAGAGCCGAAATGTTCTTAATTTCTATTCATTCGTAATCGTCATAAAAACTATATTAAACTACTAACTTAAATATCTCAACATTTCTGTTAAAAAAGCTCTATTGTAAATTCCGCGAAGGATTTAAATAAAGCAAGTACAATTTTACCAACGTTCATTTTGTAAAAACTAATTAAAATTTTCTTTTAAAAAAAATTCTTTCTTTTTCTCTGTATTATATTCAAGAAAAAAAATCACATTCTGTTACAAATATCCTTTTGTTCATAATAATAAAAGAACGTTGTGCAAAGCGAGGATAACCTCGGAGAAAGATTCATTTAAGGGTTTTTGTCACCACTTCATCCATCCTCTTTCACTCTTTGCCGTCTCCAGACAACCGCCATTTCTGTTTTTTTCGGTCCGTTTATTGATCTGCGCTTTATGTGGGGAGAAATGTAATAGCGGTTTAAAGACATTAAAGGGCTGAAATAACCCCAGCTCAGTGGATCTTTCCATAAACAGACGCCAATCTCATTTCACTAGTTGCGCTGACCGCCGACCGATCAATGGGTCCGAACATTCGTTGCGTCTCCACCATCGGGATTTACACATTTGTTTTCTCTTCTCCTAATCTGTTTTCGTTAAATCAACATTTCCTCAGCGTTTCCTCGCAAGAGAACGTATGGCTCATTCCGAGACAGATGGCCGCTGCAACTTCTGTATTATTTCTTATCTCTTCTTTGCACTTGTAAGATTCTATGGTCCGTATTGATCCAACGAGAAAATGTTGCACATTGTAAGCCAATTTCAAGGAAAATTAAAGTCAGAAGAAATCCAAACTTATTTTACGAAGTCAAAACGAGACTTTAATGTATACGGATAGACAGAAAAGAATCGACAGGGGCAACTTTCTGCCAAAAGTTTTCGTTTCCCTCTATCCTTTCGTTCTTATATCGTACTTGCGCAGTCCAATATCATAATCTAATCTATTTCGTGTAAAAAATTTTTTTTCTTTTAAAATCATAAATTTTTTTTTCTTTCCTTATAAATGTTAGATACATTTAAAATAATCCATCTCGTATCGTATGAAATAAAACTGGGTTAATCTTGTACGTTACAGACTTAATGAATAGCTATCGAAATATTAATTTCGATTTCAACATTATTATTTTTAGATAGAAAATGATAATGCGCTAATGGAGTAATCATATTTCAGCATCGATTTATGATGAAAATCTATGTCCTAATGGGTATTACTGATGGTCACCAATACATTTATAATAACTTTTTGAAGAGATTACAAAGGTAATAAACATGCGTAATTAATGCTAAATAATATTAAACACGAGATGCCAATTTCAATAAATTGCTAATTTCCATATTTAATATTGCTTAATTAAATACAAGTGAAATAAACATGTGAAGACTGTCATATAGTTACGGTTTTAGAGCGGTTAGAATATACGCGCGTCGCTTTTTGCGCCCCGTTGAATAGAAATGTTCTTTTAGCAATTTACTTTTTTTTTTCCTTTTCTTTAACGTAGAAGTCCTCTAAATTCACAGCGCTGTCGGAAAAGCAATAAGATTCCACGCTACCGCAGCAGCATGCCATTCCAGGCAATAAAGAACGAACTCCTAGGTAAAAGTCTTGCTGTACTTTTCTTTATATCCGACAACATTCTTAGCTTATATAACTCCCGCATTTTGTGTGTGTGTGTGATTTTCTTTAATTACGCGTGCATTTTCATTTCAAGTTCAGTTATAATTACATCGTTGTATAAATGTTTATGAGATCGTTATTATATTTTGAATTACTGTTAGCGTGTTGAATAATATGAAATCAAAGTTGAGTTTTCTTAGCACAAATTGCAGATCAATCAAATCTTGATGTTGATTAACCATCAACATTAAATCTGTACAATTAAGCCTTTAATTAAATTTATGTTAAAACATAACTTATTCTTCTAATTAAAGAAATAGAATTTCATTGTATAGAATAGATTTATTTTCCTATCTTTAAATATCTTTGTCGGAAAATTTTCTGAAAGATATACGTTATTTAATAATATCATATTTTATACTATCAACTTTTCAAATTTTGATTTAACAACAGCGTTCGTTTGACATTATTGTTCTACTAAAAAAAAAGTAATAATTAATATCTCCGTTATATTCTGTTTAAGTTCAAGTATCTTATTTCAGCATCGCCCTCGACATCATCTCTCCTTCTTCTTCTCTTGAAAACGTGACAGCTTTACGTCTGAGAGTTTTCTTTACACTGTCGTCATTTATTAACGTATTTTCTTATGGCCCACGTGTTCCTCGTATGTCTGTTTTTTGCGCCGCTGTTTGCTAGATGCAGTTCTACCTCAAAAGCAGTAAATTCGCGCGCCCTAACAGTTACCAACTGCCCTGCAAAATACAGAGAAAAGCTTTCAAAATACTCGTCGCGATAGTTCTGTACACTGTTTCCATTCCGTTTTATCTCTTTTCTTCCGTGCGTTGTACAATCTTTCCGTTACACATCGCCGTAATTTTTTATTTCATAATTGTTAAGTGTTAGCGTGCGAAGGGTGTGAATAAAGCAGTATAGACTTAAGCTGCGAAAGAGTATTATTTTGTCGAGAAGAAATAAACGGAAAATTTAAAAATAGATGCTGTAAATTAAATAAATAAATTGCACTCTTTTTAATGTTACGTGTCACGCACCCTACAATACTGTTCGACTGCGTCTGACAAAAAAAGTATTCAATGATAAAACTGCCGTATTAACCCAACTTTTTTTGTCACCAGCAGGACATAGCTTTGTATCACATCCGACCGGTTAAAATCGATTGAATCTTTCATGTCTAACGCACGGCGATTTTAGCAGATACCTGCGAAAATATACAGAATATTTCACCGCTGTTCGCCCTATCGATTTTATCATCTTCAACGGATATTTGCGAACTATATATCTTTGTTGTACGCATACTCTACTACAAACACGAGAGTCTTTCGGAGTATTCTCCGGATAGTATTACCGCCTTTGTACCTTCGCGCATGATGAATACGTGCATGTGAGTGCTTTGTGCTCTTTTGATTGCTTTGTTATTCATAGCGATTGTCTTTGTCGTGCTTTGCTATTTAGATGATTTTATCGTTGTTTGACTCCTCCGTCCATTATTGTTCCCGTTTGTTTAGCTTCGTTTACATTGCTTCCTTTCTATCACTATTTCTCTCTTATATTCTACGTTTTACGTAGAACGTTGAATATTCCCTATACACATGCGACGCCGATGAAAAGATCACAGAACGGAAAATGTATTTCCGTATTTTGATCTATTTACGTATCCATTATCCGCATATCGGATATACTTCCGACCAACTCCTTCGTACAACATAAAATAACTTTATGTTTTTAAATTCTTATATTATTCTCCGCTATTTTAATTATATTCTTCATCTTTATTTCGTCACTATTATCACTCTTATGCTTTCTTTAAATTTAGAATTATCCTTATCTTTATCCAAAAACAAACAAGTGAAACAAGATGTGAGATATAAGGTCTTCGCAATGTGTTTCCACGACTGTGAAAGCTAAGATATTGCTGGACTATGAGGCCGTTATACCAAAAGGATTTATTTGAGGTAAAGCTTTATAGTCCGCAACATTTTTGTACCTTCCAATGTGGTCATCTAAAAGCTTCACGTATATTTTGCCAGATCTTATTTTAAATAAGAAAATAGGATAGAATAAAAATATAAAAGATACCTGATCCTTCTTAAAATATTCCTAAATTTGCATCGACTTTACTTTAATAAATGCCAAAAATATACAAAATTTAGTTTAGAATAATTTTTATAAGTATATTAAGCTATCTAAAAATTACTTTTAAAAGCAAAAAATAGCAAATAATAATTAGCAAATTAATTCCATATAAAATTTTTTGTGTTCTGATAATTTGGTTTAGATAACTTAATATACCTAACTTTTATTTAAAGTGGTTGAATTGCGGAACTATAAAATTGACACTGATGCAAATTGTAGCTCAATCGATGATCAATTGCTTAACCGATCAATGATTGAAATTTACAGCGGGCAGACACCGAACATATTGACGTTTCGATAAAAAATAACAGTTTTCAACGTATTGACAGGAAATAGAGACTGCTCAACACACAAATTTGATTTTAAATTTCGAAAACCAAAAGAGAAATTTATGCTAACGAATTCAAACGCTACAAATGACATCAGTTCATTGCAGAGAGAAAAAGAAGAAAGAATGGATATACACTTAAATTACCAATAATATTACAAATAGCAACAAATTCATCTTTTGAAACAGTTTCTGGAACAACTCTTAAGAAACTAAATCATTTTGTCATGGTCCACAATATTTAAAATAAAATGCCGGAGAAAATTATTAGAAAAGTAGCATTCAATCAAATTTTCATTAAAGAAATATCGATTTTGGTGTAACATATAAGTGATATAAGCTCGTAAGTAAAGAAAAGAGAGAGTGCCTGACTTTGAGCATTCTGTATAGATACATATATGTATATAAGCAACGTGAAGAAGTGAAAGACGAACTACTAAATCATCTAAGCTGTTTCATTGTCGGTAACGTCACTCGCATCGTCAATCGCTTCGAAAGGACTCGAGAGAATCAAGAAACGGACCAAAAGCAAGCGAGGAGGTATAGTGAGCGAATACGAAAAGGACGAGAGGAGAGACGCCGAGGGAGGTGAGTCGAGGTGAGCGGGCTACGTCACCAGAAATCGATAGGACAAGGGTAGCGCATACCAGGGGAAAACGAAGGCGCAAAAGTTCAGCGATAAAATCACGGTTGTGGTATACAGCGAAGCTGAAGCCCGGGGGCCAGGCCCCGTCGCCGACTCACGTATTGGTCTTATCCCATGTTGAAATCAGAAAACGCGGCTAAGCGCGTTCTGGCCCGGACTGTAAAAACTAGCGATAAGATCCCTCGAACGATCCCCGTTATGAGGGTAAGAAGTACCCAAGACGGCGCTCGCCTGCTTAAAGTATGCTCAAAGCCTAATTCTGAATAGAGTGCGGCAAAATGAGATTAAAGTTCTTTTTTTACTCCTTATTTAAGTCCCTCTCTCTCTAATATAAACGCGATCCGTGAAGATCTAAAGATTTCTCGCTTATTGTGTACGAGACTTTCGGATATGTCTCTGATACAGCACGGATAAATAATATATTCTCACATCCGTCTAACAAGGAAAAAAGTCCTTAATTTAGTTAAAAATAAGTTTCTATAAGTTCAGTTTGACCCGAGAAACTGTCCAACGAGAATACTTTAATCCTTTTTAAACTACTTTGTAAGATTGTTTGTTACTCTAAAACGAAGATATAATAAACTAAAGATTAAGAAGTTTTCACGAAGCATTACTTGACATAGCTCTTTCAAACAACAACGCACTACTTAGAATATAGAATACTCCCTAATAGAAAATATTTTTTAATAATTCGTATCAAACTTTCCACACTTGATGAAACGTCACTATTTTAACGCCATTTTAAAATAACCAACATATAAAATGAAAAACTATGCACATTATTACAGCAATTTATAAATTTTACCCCCAAAAGTCCCCAAGAAAAACTTTGCAAAATTTCAAAATAATATTTATCATTTTTAATGTCATTCAAAAAAGCAATTAAATCTCCTTAAAAAGATGATGCTTGTTCCAACTAGCTAAGATATTTGTAATTCTGCTAACTTTTATCGAAATCGATTCTCACAAGCGTTAACGTGCTATTTTATTCTCCAGTTTCCCGCCCATCTGGGTTAGCATCGATGCAGGGGGCGAATTAATGATTCGCCGGTTTGAAGGGAAGAAACGCTCCAGAGAGCGCAGAATGATTGAATGTCCCCAGAGATGATCCACCCCTTGCGCGTTTCATCTACACTCTGGAAATACGCTAAAGTTTCTCCCTCCCCCCTCTTTCTCTTTCTCTCTGGCTCGCTCGCTCGCTCTCGTGGATCTCTGTAAAATACATCCCTTATTCGGAGCAAGACGTTCTTTATTGGAATACTAACTCTTACTGACTATTTAATACCGCAACTGAGGCAAGTTTGATACTTTTATCTAAATCTGAAGCATTGAGAGTTAAATAAAAAAGTAAAGATACAAATTTCGTTTCTCCTATATATTTTTAAAATTTAAAATCGGTTTTTTATAGACAATATTGTATAAACAATACACGCATGTACACACACATGTATATATGTGAATATACAATATTTTTTCAAGTACGATACATTAAGAATTATTTCATTATTAAGGATTTTTAATTTACTGACACATAAATAATTAATTTTCAGAAGATTTATAAAAAATTCTGCTCTTCGGCAAAATATTTATTACATTCGATGTTATTTATTTTCTGTCCTACTTTGTTTCTATTAAAATCAATTTACCAATAAATGGATAGACAAAAGATTAAAATAAAAAAATAACATTATAAGATTAAATAAAATCCATAATCACAATCAGCACGATTTGTTTTATAAAATAAATTATTGGAAAAATTATTGGAATGCTACGTGACTATGAAATCTTTTCTATCTCTTATTTATACTTGTGACATATATATATGTAGAAAAAATTATTACTTTTTCTTCCATCAGTTTAATATTTAATCCTGATGAAAGATTATAAAGAAACTAAGCGTAAAATTTTAATTTTATAAAAATTATAATATTAATTAAATATTATTAAATATATTTAGAAAGGGAAAAGAAAGGAAACCAAATGACATTAGCAATTTTAATTATATTAAAAACTTTTTTCTACCACGTATTATACATAATACATTAACATTTTTTGTAATAAAAAAATTAAAAATTTTATATTTTGAAAATCAGTATTTCACTGATTATAGTTTATTTTAATCTCTCTTTTTTATATATGTTTTCTAAGAAAATCAATTATAATGTAATAAAATCTGTAATAAAATCATTTAAATTAATTTTTTTAATATATACTGTATATTAATATTACTTTATAATGCTCTTTATAATTGCGTTCCCTATTATACCAATCTTATCTGTATATAAAATATCTAGCATATAAGAGATCATATTGTTTAGTAGATTTAAAAATAATGTATCTCCCCCCTGAAAATTACTCTATCATCATTTATCACTCTTTTGCCGAGCTTGCTCTATTATGTGATACATTTCCTCTAATCGTATTTAATATTTACACTTGCGAGATTGTTTTATAAGTGCCAGATTAGCGTATCTCAACAATAATTGCTCTATTATGTAATATGGCTCTATCAAATGAGATATCAAAATGTGTCTATTTTAAAAGTAAACATGTCGATATAAAACATGATTTATCATAAAGTTCGCGCGCCAAGTGTAATCTTATATGTGTAAGAAATCAATGATATTGTACGTATATCTTACAGATTAAATAATATCAATCTTAATCTGTTCCCTTCGTTTTAGGCAATGGATTGATATACAATGTTATATTTAGATATTTTTATATTATATTAATTTAATATATATTTATATGTAAATCATTACAATTTACAATTACAATTGTATGCACCTAATATATAGTAATATATAGTATGTATATTATGTACTATATCTATTACAATTTTTAGACATGTACACGAGTGCAAGGTATACCTAATAATAAGCTTATGAATTTGAAACGTTATCATTGACCAATTTTATTATCGAGCGTTTGCAGCTCGAAAACTATTACTATCACTACATTTTTTATTTTTACATAATTTTCAAATCTGATTAATATTCAAAAAAGCTGTTAAAATATTTTACGTGATAGTTGTGGGATAGCTATAGGACACTCTGCATCTCCATTTTCTGGTTCCTACATCATTTAATCACAGTAAGTTTTTCCCCTACTGAAAAAGACGGAAGTAATTTCTTGAAGATGGTGATAAAACGATACTAATAGCGTCGTCATTCGATATTAGAAGCGATGGAAGTTAGTTCCGCGCAGCTTCATATGCTTCTGCCCTCGTAAAATGTATAATATACCCTCGATATTTACCTCGCTATAATGCACGAAGCACATATCAAAGATACGCACGGAAATTGATTTTTACGCGGGAATGAAATATGTGGCGAGATAATAACGCGGCTTCCAATATAATAAAGTAAAAAAAGAAAGTAGGTTGCAATAAATAAAAATAAATAAATTAGACAGAGAAACGCGTAAGATCGACGGAAGTTTAATTACTTCGAAGTTTTCTCGCGCCGGCAATTGCTTTCAATTTTACAATTCGCTCGCTCACTTTATCGAAGAAGATATTATTCTTGGCACGCTGAAATGCTAATTTTTTAAAATCATCATCGCAGGCTTTACTTTCGCCTCGTTACAAGCTCAAATACTTCTGTGTTTTTTTAAGGATCGCCCGACACGGGCTTGGCGGGCGGACAAGCACAGCGCGCGAGCCGGGGCTAAAGTGATATAACGTGTAAGAAAATAGACGATCCTCTCCGCCTTATATTTCATCATATAACGCGAAGTCGTATGATGAAGTACGGGAAGTCATTGCTACTGTTTCTGTGTATACAGGTTGAACCACTTTATATTATCACGTGGAATATAATTCTTTTACTTATTAGCTCACCGAGAAGCGACTTGAGGAAAAATTGATGATGTTTTATTACGAAGAAAATTTCAGTGTTGTATATGTACACATACGCGCATCCCTATTACGAAAGTCGAAATAATTTACGTATTAATTAAATGCTCGTTAATGTGTTGCTACTAAACATTCACAATTCATGCAAAAACAGCAGATTATACATGTTTTTGTGAGAGTAAGTAGTTTTATAATCGATATGAAGGTAAACGATCAAAAGGTAGTAATAGCATTATTCGCCGACGTAATATTGAACATTAATCTATTATTACAACTCAATATGCCAATTGCGTTTCTTCTCACCGCCGCGCCGTAAAAGAAAGTGAAAATGAATGATTTCATATTTTGTTGCCGTTTATTTTTAATTACATTATTTTCTACAGCTGTTTTCTACAGTCGGATTCTACAGCTGTTAAGTGATCATATCTAAACACAATAAAACTAAATATGGCAATAGTTAATACGCGTATGACAAATGATGATGCAATCTTTGAAATCCAAAATAATAATTTTTTGTTAAAAATAAGAATCTTTCTCCGTTGCGTTTAATAATTTTTAAACGTATATTTAACAATTATAAAATAATTATAAAATCAATGTTACAATAATTGGAAAAAAGTGGAAAAAAAATTCAAAGACAGAACATTTCATTCATAACGTCTTTACGAAGGAAGCAACAAAAAAAAGTTCGTTAATTAAAAACATTTAAATTTAACGAGGAGGCTATTTCACTTAGTTAATTATCTCGCGTTAATTATCTCGCCTGTTATTAACTCTCTTGCTCTGAAGTTGAAATAAAATTGAAAAAGCTTGAAAAGATAGAGATGTATAAGGATACAAAATAATAGTGAAGAATTGTAATAATTCATAATTTAATTTAAGTTGTTTCATAAAATTTATGTTAACTACGTTGAATGCTGCAGAACTCAGCAGTTCTGACAACATCGCTATCATTTACGGTAACAATTTCAGACATTCTTATAAATTAATGTTATACTGATGAAGTTATAGTAAAAGATATTCAAAACTTTCTTTTCATTTTTTATTATGCTCTTTTTGCAAAGAAAAAGCAATTTTATCTAAGAATAGGCAAACTGAATATTTCAATTCTGAAAGAAGCCTATTAATAAATGTAACAATAATTAAAATCAGGAAAAAAATAATATATAAAAATTCTAAATTAAGTATGTTGCTTGAAAATAATAAAAAATATGTATAACGACATTTTAAAAAGTCTTATTCTTCGATTAGTTTAAATAAAAGTCTTTTTTACAATCGTGCCCACTTTATAAGCGTGCGGGAACGTAAGAGATAAGAATCCTCGCAAATGAGAAGCCGCTAACGTGACGGTATTGTGAAGTTTCGACAGAAGACTTATAAAGCGCCTGGTGTATTGAAACGAAACATGCGCCTTAATAAATCAAGTGAAAGGTGATTCTGGCCCTTTGTGCTTTTGGAATTGTTGGCACGAAAGGGAATGAAAATGCCGATAAAGGAAATGCCTGTGCATATGCGGCGTATAAGTCTCAGGAGTGCAACGCTCTTATTCGGAGCCATTCGACGTTCGATTCCGCGAAGTAATCTCGAGTGGGCGCGCATGATTTAGAGGGAAAGTCGTGATGTCGAATCGCAAATTCGCCCTGGAGCGGTAGCTTGCATGATGCATGCTCGAACTTACGATATGCTCGAACGCATTGTACGAAAGATCCATAGGTATGTTAAAAAATTACATTGTCTTCCTTCTCCGTCGTCGCTATCAGACCCAGACGTCGCGTCACGGGATCAATTAACCAAAGCAATTATCCCGAGATATTACGGTTATATGAAAACCGTAATGTTATATAAATGTGCACTTTGGCGCATAGTGTACTTATTAAAACCTCGGTGCAAAATCCATGCTGGTAAGGTATAATGTTTAACGTTATTAGCGGTATTACGCGCTAAGCGTAGCGGAAGAGAATAGAATCACCGATCATATCCGTCATTCAGGATACGACCTATTATAGTTTCGTGCCACGTCCCGGTGCTTTGTCCGCCATCAAACTACATCCCGTTTATGCTTCCAACCGTGCTGTGATCCAAGGATTTAGAGGCGCATTGGTATACAGCTCGGTATACGAAAATCTAGCAGAATTTCCATCCGGTATAACCGATGTCGGAGATCTTCGCGCTAAGTGTATTATATCTTTTACTTCACGGTTATAATATTATACCTTTTTAATAACTTCACAGTTACAAGTACCGTAAATATTCCAGCTAGAAATTGGATCTCTATAAAATCTTGGTTTGAAAATCATATTTTTTAATAAACCACACGAAAGGTATATTTATTTACTAATTAGAAAAATGGATGCGACAGTTGGATATTTCCTGGTAAAATTAACACGTGGAAATCGCGTATTTCAAAACTTGCGTTAAGTAGTTTGTCACGACCATAAGTTGAATGCAATAAATGCATGATGCAAGTTTTACTCGCCGCGGTTTACTACGTATGCAGATTGCACTTGTCAATTTCTGTAACTTCATCTTACGTACAGATGAAAAGCCAGTTAACCGAGACTCAACTTTACTTCTTGTATTAGATTCAATTAAAACTTTGCGAAAGTTCCTTTCACATTAGATAGCTATGAAGTGACGTATTCCTCGTTGAAAATAAAGCCGTAATTAAAAGCATAAAGCCTGATAAGTACTTGAAGCAAAAATATAAGTATATATTTGTTTAAATGACTCTCATTCACATATCGTTTCTCGGAACTTTTCTATTGATCTGCAATTTTTCTATCAATATTTGCAAACGTTCAGTTCTTTAAAATTTTTTACTTCACTTAAAACAATTTGTTGAGTAGAAATTTAACTTATTTCTACTAAAAAAATGTTTTCATTCAGTCGTGTAATTATTTTCTTTTAACAAAATGCTTTCTATGTCTTCATATTAAATAAAAATATAAATGTATAAAGAACGCAAATATTTTGTCAATAAATAGTACCTAATTATCGTACGAAATTTAATAAAGTTATTTTTATGGAATATTCTATTTACTTTGGATTTTTACACCGGCAGTGAAAATAGCAGCACGTTTTGCTTTCGCATTGCTTTCATTTCTTTTTGCTAGCACCGAAGTAGCTGCTTCAAGTGCATCAACTATGTCGTAACGTTATCGCCTAGACGTGCTCTTGCTATAACGAGCATGTCTCGCCTTCGAGAAGCATTAGTTACAACTACAACTACTTTCAAATAAAAATGTAATTTCGAGCAGGATGATTAAATTTCTGTTTTCAACCAAGGCTATTTTTAGAGTCCGTGTAAAAGGAATATATTTGATTATCTCCAATTAAGATCTTCAAAGTAAAACCGTCAATATTTTCTTTGTTACTTTCATTAGTGTATGAGTATGGTAAAATTGCTCGAATAAATATTAGTATTTACACGAGAATTTTTTCCCTACATTTTTCTACTAAAATATTTGAATTAGTAATAGCCAAACAATAATTTATATAAAAGAAATTCACGTATAATTATAATCGACAAATTAATTTGTTATGACAAATAAAATCAATAACTACAACAAGCATACATTTACGTGCAATTAATATTTTATAATTATTCGGTAGCCCTTTATATATTATTTCACACCAGATAATTGTTTATCGCATTATACTGAACTGTATTGTTACTGTTAAATTTTTATTTTCTTTGATTTCAAATTGATATTCTTTAATAAGCGTGTATAAATTATCAATAAAAGATTTTAGAAATATGTGTTTGAAATTTGAAATCTTACTTAAGAGAATATCAAAATTGAGGAAGTTTTCCTGACATTAGTTTACGGCAGAAATAAATAATTTTCTGAAATTTGTAGTTTCTATCTATATAATAGTATACATCTAGAATCCAATCGGTTTCTTCCGCGCATCAAACAATGTATTTGTTGAAAACTAGGCAATACATTTCTACTTTCTTGTTCCGATACGATTTATCCGACTCGCAGTCTCTTATAAATTCTTGGACTCCCATGAGAATCCAGAATCGCGAAAAGCTACTTCTGCTGCATCGGATCTCCTGTTCGCCAAAATCGCATTACTTCACGTCGCCCGCGTGATTTTCCCGGCTGGCGGAGAAAGACCCGGAAGACCTACCACTACGATCACGTAGACTTGCACGAAACATGTTGCTCAGAAATTATCTGTAAGATAGCGAACCTTTGTTCTGATTAAGCTTTCGAGTACGTGAGATCATGCACGCGATGGAACGAAACGCGTTGAATGAAATAATGTAAAATAGCATTTAAAATAAATCATAATAAAAAGATCAAATAAAATGTATATAAGTTTTATAATGTAATACTTATATATATTTTTAGATAACACATAGTTAATTAATGTGTAGTTAATTAATATGTAGTTAAATGTATTACACACGATATTACGCGAATCTTTTTTCTTCAATATATACTATCTTTCCTATCTATAATAAATAATCTTTTCTTTTCAAAAGTGTAAAAATAATTGAACCGAAGTAGATATATATCGTTCCAAATTCTTATTCATATTTTTTCTAAAATAATATTTGAAAAACCTATACACAGAATGCATTAAAGCAAGAAAAGACGAGGAATAAGAATTCCAGGGTCTGAATATAACAATAAACATTCAAAAATACGATATTTTCTAACAAAATTTGTTGTGTATGTAAAATATGAGAGCATACATTGCATTTCATACATGTTTATACAATTTCTCCTACATAATTTCTATTTTTATATTTTTATTCCTATTGGCAATTTATAATTCCTAATGCTTTGGAAGAAATGCGCGCGTGTATTGTATACGAATCGAAAGAAACAAAGACTAAATTATTACTGTAGGTGAACTTCTGTATCAGTTTTGACCGAAATGTTAAGAGAGGTTTCAATTTCAGAATTTTGATCGTAGCACGTCAATAGCTCGTCTTATCTGCGTCATATTACATCGTTCTTTTGATATGCTATCCTTTTGATATGCCGCCTACGAGAATACTCTTATATTAGAAACACGTTACTATTCCCAGAATGAAATACCCCATATGATGGGTCTGAAATCGCTAGAGAATATACCAATACCATCCTGCCGTTAGAAATCCTCCAAAGAATAAATGTCATTTTTCTCCGTAAATTCTTGCTACTACAGGATAATAATCTTATTATGCTCGCGATGTGCAACACATTTTTTATTTGTGACCCTACGCCGGCGAAAATTGTACAGGCTCTTTGGATAAATTTCTTTTTATTCTCGTCTTGACGAACGAAATTCATCGCAATCTTTCTTGATATCCGTGAAAAGACTTTTCTCCTCGTAACCTGCAGCGGCTAAATCGACTTATTTTGCATTTCTGCGAGCTGTCTTTTAAAGCGTGAAATTACATAAAGTTACTAAGACCAATCTTGTGGATTTCTGTAACTTTTTCACAGAGATTGAAATCCGCGAAATGACTTCCTCTCAGATAAGTGCTGAGTAATTTTGTGCTGAAACTAGTTTTGAAATTATTGAATTATCTTAATTTTTATAAGCAAATATCGTGTCTCTCATACTAAATTTTACAATTATGATAAAACTTATTGACGTTTCACTGTTGACAATTAGATGCAATGTAATTTATTACATAATAAGTCATGCTTTTTCTGTAAATTCTAAAGAATGAAAATTTGTTCTTCAGGCGCGCTTGAAATCCACTAAAAACGATCGTATTGTCGGCTACTTTCTGACACATAGTTATCCGACTCAAAAAGAGACCTGCACGTATCTCTTGCTTTCTCTTTTTTCGTCACTAAATCGCGAAAAAGCGAGATCGAACGCAGACACGTTATCAAACATTACCATTCAGATTTATTCGCGCGAGTGCCCTCTTTAACACCTATACTGTCGGAACCAACGAGCCCGTTCGACTACTGTTCTACTTGAAACATGTACTATCACTGAAATACCGAGACTATATCGCTTCGTAAAGCTGACTCTTTCAGATCTGGAATGCTGTTTCAGCCCCCACGTTTTTCCATCGATACGTGAGAGTACTGCTGACCCAGAAGAATAGCAAAGTATGTGAATGTAGCCGCGGGGCGAAAGGTTACAGTGCTACAGGTATTCCGTACGTCTCGTTTCGGTGTAACTCTTTATGGCAACGGATACCCTCCTTCGTCGTGACCCCGACTGCAGTCTGTCACATTTCCAACTGTACAGTCTGATTGTCGTGTTATCAAACAACGTCTATGTCCATCCTTTGACCTGTCTGAAGCGGGCAGTTCTAACAAGGGCCCTTAGGATCTATTTCGTATGTCATGTCCATCAAAATGGGTTTGCCATTTCAGGTCCTCTGTTCAATTGAGCATCCATGTATCTTGTTATCGATATATTTCTTAATACTCTCGTAATTTTGCGTGAATCTTCTTATTAATATTAATATTCAATATTTTTATATATTTTTAAAATGTACTTGATGATTGAATATCGTATAAACAATCTGTTAACTAATTGAGAAAGCAAGTAGAAATAAATATCATTTGTCGGTGATAATGTTCACTTTACGGTTGTAACTTTGTATAATTTGCATACAATGTGATCTAACAAGAGAATTTACATAATAACTGAAATCCTTATCATTTTTGTTCTCTATAATTATACAGAATGGTTATAAAGTTTTTATGCTGTTTTAAACTTTCATAATTGCCGTTCTATATACATATAATAAAATTAATTTGTAAAAAGGGAGTAGAATTTATTATAGTTTTACATATACATTTATTCCTGGAACTATTATTTTTCAACCATTATCATATGTAATTGAGTCTCTAAATTTCTACAAATTTGCAGTTATTTATAATAATATTTTGAAATATTCTAATCCGCAGATTATTTAACAACTTAAGATTTTGTTTAATAAGTAATAATTTTAACATGTTCACAAAGAAATCTAGCAAGTTTAAATTTGGCGAATATAGAGAAATTAGTCTCTAAGGGATTGGTCCTCCCTCTTTCAAAACGTCTGTCAGAATATAAAAAATTTTTATAAAAAAAGGGATTGGTCTCTAAAAGATTAGTCCCCTCTTTCAATCCATCTATTATATGTATGTATAGAACAAAATTTTCACAAATAGATCTCTCAAAAAGTTTATACCTTTTCTCTCTGTAGCTATATATTGCTATTATACGTGTAATAAATATCAAAATAAAATGTTATTGATATCTATATTTTTATATCTGTAAATATATATTATTTCCTTATCGTCTCATATATATGACTGTAAAAATGTTGTAACTTTATGCTTGTATAGATAGTACGTATTTTAATATGTATTTAAAAACCATTTGGTGATAAAAATTATCATAAATATAATAAGCATTAAAGCTTTCTTGACATCGTTAAAGTGGATTTATCAAAGATAAAAAAGCAACAATTAGATTTATATTGTGCAGTGTAAATTATTATATATAGTTGCAATAAAAAAAATAACACGTAGAGAAATTTTTATACGTTTTCAAAGTGTAAAAATGTAACATTTTTATAAATCGCTTATTTATAATATATATAAAAATACAAATGTTTTTGTTGTAACTGTAAAATAATTTGGAAATAAAAGAGTTAAAATTACTAATTCAAAGCTCTCTTTAAAATCATAATTTACAAAAAAAAACATATGTCATTAAACATCGATAATTCTTAAGTCTTAAAATGTACTAATTATAAAATATCGTTGTACAGAATATATAACGAATACACACCGTTTTTGTGTTGCAGTTCAATTTTGTAAAATGTATGCACTGTGTGTAACTTTTACTCGTGTCGGCGCGGTATTGTTTATAAGGAGTAATGTCTGGCAATAATTTCACGTGCGGCAGTACAACTTGCTTGCACGGAGCGGATACTGCATTTAGTGAGACCGTTCTAAGATATTTATCATACATTGCAGCATTCACATGCTTATAACAATTAGAGCGTGAACGAACATAACTGAAATGTTCTGTAAATATTTTTATTCTCGAGAACACATGGAAAATCGTATCTTTTGAGAACGTCTATTTAAATTCGTAAGAAAAATAATACCATAATGTTCCGTTGGAAAAATGGCATGCCTGAATCGAATTTTCTTATTCACGAAACTTCAAAGACGGAATCAATCGAACGTTCCCTCTTTGAATTCTTCGCAGATTCTTTCTTTCACTACTCTGACGCAAAAATATATCACGGACGTATACTTCAATGCATTTTTTACCGCGACGCATCTTGATGTATGAATAATTAGAATCACAGCGTTCAACGCGTGAAAGCATAACAAGAAATTCCGCGCTATCAAGCGGCGTTAAAGTGTAAACGTGATAATATGCAAAACGGGAAATGAAAGTAATTTTAATCACGATGTTACCTACAATTGCAAAAATAAAAGGTAATTCTATATGAATAATGCAAGAGCATTTGCCTTTCCGAGATAGAATATTTCATTTATAATGCTATTTGTAATCTTTGTGCCCTAATATATACAATATATGATTCCGATTTATCTTTCTTGCTATTTTATTAATAAATTAGAAAATGGAACGCTCTAATTACGAATTTTATATTTCACTTTCTCTTTATATAAAATCATTTATATAAAGAGAGAAAATAAAATCATTTACATAAAGTATGTTAATAAATAAAGAGTAACTTGCGCGGTTAGGATAAATGTGCTCTATGTATAAAGAAATCCGTTTTCGAAGGAAGAGTAAAAAGCATGTATCTATAGACATTTTTAGAGTACGCAAACGTTTTCATTCGTTTTTGTTGTATTTGACACCGAGCGAGAATATCTTCTTTACAAACAATTCGCATTGGTATCTCGAGCGGCAACACATAAAGCGTCGTGTACCTATATGTTCCTCGATCTCGGTTTATATAAACACAATTTCTTTCCTTTAGACAAAAGAGATTTAAGGTCTGTCTTTGAATTAAAATATCGTTGGTCTCAGAGATGAACGTCAGTTTACAATTAAGTCAAGCGTACCTCATACCTCTTTCGAAAGGCATTGGGAAACCAAGATCTTAACATAAATGATGCCGTTAGGCGAATGTTCATTAAAATTCATACATCCGTTTTTACATCACTTTTACAATCATTCGCCAAAGGGATGAATCCAAGATGTTCATTCGAGTTTCTCGCCTTTAACATAAAACTGGAGTAGTACATTACCGCGTTGCTAGATCGTATAATTTTAATGACATATCTTTTTTTGCGAATCGCAAAAGAAATTTTAATGATACGCAAACCATTTTCTTCAGAATTATTTTTCAGAGGAAAGATATAGATAGAGTCTGGTTTAAACATTTTGCAGAATGTATAATATAAAGAAACAAAATGCATAGAATAACAATAATAATCCTTGCTAATTTTAAATCCGCTGTATTTTTCAAGTAAAAGCTTTTCTCATGCCGTATTTATATTTTCACGTTACCTATACAATTATGAACTTAAATATTTAGGGTTTTAAAGAAAAATTTAAACTCGGCAGGAAATGTTTCTGCATTATGCATGCGCTTCGTAAAACATCCCATATAATTTCTCCAAGGATTTCTCTCTGTCTCTCTAAACATACGAAATTGTATTCTCGATTATACGCTGATACGCAATTTATATTGCATTGCGCCTCGCGCGCGAAACTGTAATTGTGCAGGGTTATAGAGAGAGAGTGCAGCGAATGTTCATATCTCATCGCGAAGCACCGAGAGACGCTAATAACAATCAGCCGTTTGTCCAAAGCGAATCTCGGCGAGTAGTAACTATCTAATTGAAATTGGATGACGTTGTTCCGGGACATCACGAAATCTCTGCACTTCGAAATCAATGATAACACTTATCCAAACATGCATGCTCTTACGAGTATTTGAGTATTGCACCTGTACTATAAGCGGCTAAAATTTTTCCTCTATTTCACATTTGTGATTATAACATCTGTGATTATATCTAACGATTATAAACAATATAGAATAAATGTTTTTATAATAAAACAAGTAAATTAAAGTTGCAAATCATGATAATAAGTTAGAAGCGAATATAAATTATTATATCAGACGTGTTCTATGGATATGTAACTGTTTGGAAATATTGCACGAAATAATTATTTCCGAATATTTCTCTTAGAAGTTTGTCCTAAAATATTTCTGACTTTCGATACGTATACAATTTGCACTCGTATTGTACTCCTTTCTATCAAGCGAGCTTTTAAATTGACGCTTCAAAATAATGCGCGTCGTATTGTTGTATTGTATATTCGTTGGTTCCATTTGTGCAATCCTTTTCATTGCAGGTACGTACCGTACAGAATGTAAGCTTCAACTGGCAGAATTCCATTAAACGAGAAACGCCCGCAACATCCGGTGAGTAAATATTTCGCCACGTATAAAATAATACGCTATCGCGAATTCGAACGAGATAAACACATTGTTACGTCACACAATTCTTGTTTTACATACATATAAAAGGTTAAAAATACATATATATATATTTATATATATACACATATAGGAACTAGTTCACACGTTGATTGCAATATACTATGAGAGACATATATTCATGAAGTTTATCAAAATACAATAATATACATACCTCGTAACATATAAACTACATAAAATATGATTTTCCAGCGGATTACGCAAATCACGCAAATGCCGCAAGCAGATATAATTGTAATTTCTTATTTATAATTTTATATATAATAATATAAATATGTATTTTTAGTAATTGCAATCGATAGCACTCTATTCTATGTTCATTCAAATGCTCTATTGCAAATCTACTAGAACAATTGTTAACAAAATTGTTGCAAATAATAGATTGTTTAAATGTTGTTAGAGTGAGAGAGAGAAGGAGAGTGAGTGAGAATCGTATGTGTATTCTTTTATTTTAAACATTTCATTTATTATTTTCCATGCAGGCAAATTTTTGATGAATTTAATGAAGAAACTTTAAAATTTTTTAAACAAATGATTTTTCCATAGCGTTTTACACTATTATTACATTTAATTTGAGAAAAGTAACACGTAAACGTATATTTTCGCATGTTTTACACGTAACAAAGAAATTACAGTTATAATGCGTGACAAAGGGTGGGGTTTCTGCAACTCGTAAATTTTATTTGTCATGATATACGCGTTTTGTGAAATAATTATCAGACACGTAAAGTAGCTTGTTGAAAAGCATGTACATCTTACTCAAAATAAACAAACGTACAGGAAATAATTGTACTTAGAATTATATATATATGTGGATTTCCAGTTAATATTTATTCAATACTCGAGATAATTCGATCCGGAAGAGTACAAAGAGAAGTAAACTTTCTATTATTCACATACGTACGTCTTTTTCCTCTCCGTTACTCGATCCATAAAAATACGATTTGGAGGACTAGCAAAATAAGTAACATGATAAGAACGACCGAAGGTATCGGTCCGACGAACTAGAAAATGAAATCTTCACGGAATGGTCTAGAATGACATTTTGTGCATCTATTTCTCTGTCGGCAGACGAATGCACTTTCATGGTCGAAGAATTGGAGAAATAAAGTGGAATTGTAGAGAAAAATATAACAATACGAAAATCTTTTTATAAACACTAGTAGTGGATTGTTTACAAAAACTTGTAGGTAATTAAGTTTACTTCGAAAAAGTTTGTCAAATATTGTTTAAAAAAAAAAAGAAAAAAAAAGAATAATAAAATAATATCGAAGATATTTTTATGGTATGACGAAGCAAAAGCACGATTTAATAAAAACATATGCGTATAATGTTATATAATAATTGCCGCAAAATCTATTTAAATAAAAAATTACTAATTGTAAGTATCTAACTAACATCTTAATAATTTTTACTGCTACATTATTTTGTATCATTTTTGCAAATTTTATAATATTGCTTTATTTTAAATTATTTTTTTAGAATAAATAAAATTTTATCTTGTGTTCTTTATTTTTTTACTAATAATAATTAATAATTAATTGAAATAACTATCAAAATGTTCAATTTACTCAACCTATTTCTGTTTATACGTATAATACTTTTGAATTGCATTTGTTTGTAGTGATAAACTTTAATTAGGCTAGATGAATGAAATAAATAACAAACTTAAACTAGTTTTGTCGGTGAAAATAATGTTTGTTGAATCGTAAAAGTTACAGACGAATTTTTATGCATATTTTAGAATTGCCATAAGGACAAGAATATTAAAAGAATAATGAAAGCGCAATGTATGCGTATTAAATCGTGTTGTAATCACTGTTTACGCGAAAGATTTATAAACGTAAATATGCAACTGCTGCTGGAATTCTTCGTTATCTACGTGTTGCTTTGAAAAAAATTTAATTTCGCGTATGAAGCACCGAGAAGCTTTTTTTATTTCAGCGCAGAGCACGAAAAAAAAAGATCGAGCAAAACTCTTTCGCGACCCGATATTGGAAATTCTACACGAAATCGAACAACGTCCGGCTTACAATTCTTTTGTTTTACATGGATTTTTTATAATTATAAAAAATCGTTCATCCATACGTCATCCATTTTTCCATGAATTTTTACGAAAACATTGTGCGCTACGTTCGCAGAAAGCATGATAAATCATCCGTTTCTGAATTTGTATCCATTATATACAAGCTACATCGCGTACAGGTCTCATGCATTCAAAGCGTGTAACGTGATTTCACATTAAACGCCACGTTAATTAACTAACGTTAATCGAAGTGGGAGAAATTGCACAGTGGAACATCGAACACGTGTACTTTGATATCCCGAATCGGTGGACAGTACTGCCATACGTAATGAATGGAATTCTAGAAACAATAATCGAGAGGCGGATTCATCGCACTGTCGGGCAGCAGTCGTGGAGATTTTATTACAATTGCGTTTGTCCGCGTAAACCCGTCGGAGTTGCAACTCTCTGATTTCGCTCTGACCCTCCCAAGTGTATACGCGAACTGACGTAGAATATATTTCGCAGAGTTGGAAATCCTGGAATATATGCGGCGAAATTAATGGATGAACAGCGTGTTCCATGAACTGCGAAGATCGAGTTGCTGAAAGAAACCTAACGCGTAAAACACGTCTTTTGTAATATTGAACATCTGTACGTCTCTCTCTTTTCCTTCTTTCTCTCTCTCTCTCTCTCTCTCTCGGTCGAGTTAACATTAATTAATATATATCTGGAGTACCTTCGGATATGTATATTATAAATTGTGGTGCGACAATTATCGTCTCCAATCACAGAAATCACCCGAAATTTCCGACAACAAAACCATCTTTAGCAAAAAATAAATTTTAAAAAACCAAAAACAAGTGAATAATGGATATTATTATATGTATCTTATTTATATTTTTATTATGGTCAATAAATTGATTTATAATGTATAATTTTAATTTTAATTTTTTATAATGACAATGTTACTGACAGTACAAACTCTTTTCTTAACTACTGAAAGAATTAAAGAAAGAATTAACATAGTGCTTTACGAGTAAATTGTATTATAATCACACGTATCGTGTATTTATCGTAAACTTTTATAAAAATACATATTTGAATTGCTCTGACGATGTTACACGTTGTGTGATATATGTGTATACAGGTCATATTGTTACAAAGTGCACACTTCAAGTTGCAGGAAGCTGCAGTTCCCTTTCGGGGATGCTTATAAATGACAAAACTCTCTGTAGGACAATGCATCGCGGAGAATCGAATCGATTTTTCTCCCGTGAAAAAGTCACATTGTTCGTAGGTACTGGAAGATTTAAAGTTTCAAAGCTATTCGAACGAAAGTTTCGATTGTCCTGCACTTCTTTGCAGCAACATCAATCTACCACGTTACGTATTGAAACTATCAGGCAGATACAACTTCATTCATTAAAATAAAGAAACAAATTCCATTTAAGTAGAATAATTGGTTTGAAAGATTAATGAGCGATTTGTCCGCTCGATCATACCGCGTGAAAAATATGTCAAAAGTTAAATTGATTGACATGAAGACCTGGATACATGCTGTTGCACAGACTATCTATAATTAAATCTAACGCGATTTATACTTAATACGTAATAATATGTTATTGACGTTTAATCAAAGTTCGTGTAATTATATTTTCTACACAATTATTTGTAATTATTTTGTTACATTACAAAGTAAAAAAGAAAGGAGAGTTGAGACCGTCGTGAACTGTGCGAATTAATTGCAAATATTGCCTAAATTCGAAACTCATTTGATACATTATGATTATACAATATTAATAAATACTTGACATTACATATATAAAAATTGTAAAATAAGATTTTTATTTCATTGATAAATTGACTTAATATTTCATAAGTCATGTGTAATAGAATCTAAGATTTATGATCTTTCTGCTCGTTAATATAAAAAAAATATTAATGTATAACAGCAACGATATCATTATTTTATATTGTAGCTTGTAAAGAGAAATATATACGTTGTATTCGATAAATTATTTTTACATCAACTTTAGAATGACCAGAATCCTTGGTCGAAATTCGACCAAAAAAACTCGATGATTTGTCACGACTATTATAATCGTTACCACGATTATAATCATTGCCAGTCAATTAAATTCTTAATTGTGTAAATTATTTTTGTTTTAAACTTCATTGCAATTATACATTATTCACAATTAATTATACATTTCTTGAATAATTCAATGTAATTACTTGTTCCAATAATTGGTGATTAATGAAACTCCGGTATGATAAACCGGTGAAACGTTTCTCGGGGAAATCGAAGATTCTGGGGAAGGCAAATGAAGCAACGACAAGCGCGACAGAGAAATGCAATTTTGGAACGTTTTATGTAAATCGCAGACGTGAAATTGAGGCACACGCAACCGCCACGTCTGGTGCACAGAACCGTCCGGAACTTTTTAATTAACGCTATACAGCGACATTATTTATCGCGTCGGATTCAGGAAGATCCCTACGGTTTTATCACATCATACACATACGCGCAAAGTTAACACGGCGCATGCGTCTCGGTCAAATGAGAATTCACTTCCGCCTCATTTATCTGAATAATAGAACATGCGCGATATGAGTTACGTCCCGGCTGTTATAATTGCGGCGCAAACATTGTATCTTCCTCGATGCGCCAATAGCGCTGTTTATAATTTGGCCGCGGCGATATTGATCGATATTATGTTGACGTGCAGCCTTTTTGTTTTCGAAGCAATTACGGCGGCGGGGGTTACGGCCACCGATAGAAAAAGAGAAAGGGAAAGAAAAAAAACGACACGTGCCTCACCGCATTTTAATGTCTTCCTTTGTAATTATATCATTCTTTTTTTATTAGATAAACTATTTAAACCAGAGGTTTTAAATAGGCTACTCAAAAAAATTTAGGTGTACCTTTAAATACAGATTCTTTGATAAATTTGAAGTCGTGTATTGAGTTAAAGAATCATTAATTTGCCAACTTTTAATATCACATTTTTAATTAAACTCTAAATTAAAATTCGGTCAGTTGAAGACTATTATATTCTAAATTAATTAATTGGTATTATGCTGAAATAGATTTGCTTGTTTTATTTCGGTTTATTAAAACACAGTCTACATCATTTAAGATAAACATCACTTTTGCTCAGAGTTATTTTGTATGAAGAACTTGGTACTCCTCAGTTCTCTTTTTCTTTTACCCGCGTCGTTTTCATTCGCGTTCTTCCACAAGTTATAAGAACTGGGAAATAAATATCGGCTTACGCGCATAGATATTGCGAGATTGCTCGTTGTCTGGTCAACCGCGAAACGTATCATTGCACGGTACCGGGTTGGTTTCATTTTCAGATTAGTTTTAAAAGTGCTTTGCATGCATGGAAGATAAACAAAGCGCAACTAAGAGAGTGGGGAAAGAGAGAAAAGGAGATAAAGGCGGGTCGCGGTAGCACGAAACCCAGAGAAAAGGAGTAAACGGCGAAACCGCCGCGGCTGCAACTGCGGTAGCGGTGGCGGCGGCCGTGGCGGCAGCCACGATTCGTCGACGAAATATGTTACTTCGCTTCACGGATTAAAAAACATTCGTACTTTTTCATGCGCCGCTATCTGTGTGCGACAATAAACGATGAAATATGCAGCCCAGCATGTGGTTCTTTAAAATCCGGTCCGTACTACGCTTAAATTATCCAAGCGAGAATCGCGATTGGCGAGTGCGCGACAACCACTCACATGCGAAATCGATGCAAAGTTCTTTTTTTTCAGGCCGTTTCGTATGCGAGCCATAAAAGATACTTTTTTATGAGGTCGATTGATGGTCCAGGGCGATTTATGGGCAATTGCTTGATATATATCTGAATATTTCAAAAATGTTTCTCGCATGTTAAGAATCGGGGTATATTGACACTTAATCATGCCGCACCCTTAGTGGCAACCCTAATAATGCGAGATAATTTTATAAATATGGGAAAAATTATACGCAAAAAATATTTTAAGTCTTTGTGCATATTTTCGAGCATGAGTTTCTTACTTAATGTATTGTACTTACAAAATCTTTATCTTTCTTTAAAAAAAATTCTTTTTTAATTAAAAAATGAAATAAAATAGTCATTTCTACACATTTTGAACCGAACATCGACAAGGAAAGTTAAGATTTTTGTGGTAATGTTTAATGTCATTTAATACCTGTGTTACATATCGGTTCCATTGATCCATTGTGTATTTACCACGCGCAAATAGTGACACGTGAAAAGAACTCGATTGTCTATCTAGGTATAAAAATAGACATCCAAGTGCTGATGTATCTAGATGCTATAACACCGCATGAGACTCATATACTTTTTCTCGACGACTCTTTTATTTACTCGCTTCCACGACCGAGATATCGCGATATTATGGGAATGACAAGTTTCGTCGGTCAAAGGATACTTACAAAGACACAACTCGATAGAAACGCTAAAGCGGGGAGCACACACTTCTGCACAACGCATAATGCGTAAGCATAAGAAAATTGATTGGTCTATTTCTATTTCCTTATTCACATGGACATGTGCATAAGGAAATAGACCAATCAATGGAAAAGTCCCTGTGTATAAACCAATCAATTTTCTTATGCTTACGCATTATGCGTTGTGCAGAAGTATGTGCTCCCCGCTAAAGAGTCGTACTGATAAAAACTAACGCGAAGAATACTCCAATTTTATAGATCAACTTTTGAAAGTTGTGTGTGTGTGTGTGTGTGTGTGTGTGTATATATATACAATATTCGTGTGTGAAATTAACGAGATAATCAATATTAGCACTGCAGAAATATCTCATTTCTGGTAATGAAAGCAACTACTTAAGATTGCATGATTGCGCGACATAACTGTACTTACTTTGAACAAACCATTATTCGTCTCGCTTTGCACAAATATTATTTATTCTCTTTTGTAGAATACCAATTAAAATATTTCGCTAAATTAAGAGAGATGAAAGTACCTTGTACCTTGTACAAATACGCTATTCGGAAAAAAGCTACGGTGACTCCTTCTTTTCAGAACAAAGGCAGGAGTTTCTGCCGTGCAGCTATGCATATCCAAACATTATTACGGAACGTCGTTTATTATCTGGTACTTATTTACTCCAGATTTCTTTCATAAGCACGATAAATGTAAATATATCTTTTTTCCCCGCAACTTTATTGCTGCTGTGTTTAACGCGCAGAAATATATCGGTATAGTAGCACCAGAATCAATGAGAAACATTTGCAAGATTATGTATTACTTAATAAATGACGAATGCACACACGCACACATTCCAGCTTCTTCGAGCACTTTATGAAATTTCCTGTAATATTAGCAGAGTTGTATTTATGTCGGTACTTGAAGGTAGAACATTATGGTAATTTAAGTTACCATCTTGGATCTATGTTAATCCACCTCTACACTGTCAGATCGTAAGACCGTACACGTCGCGTACTGTGTTCTAATTAGTCTTAAATTGACTGTCTTGGCACACCGTCGTGTACATATACTACAATAATCTGGTATTAATGCGCCTACTTAATGAGCTGGGTTTGGATCCATTTTAAACAAATATTATCTCAAAATTAAATGAATTAAAGACAAATAGAGAATTAACGGAATCTTTTCGTCTTTGATGGTTCTACGCTTTGATGGTTTACCGCTAATGATAAATGTATTAGGTCGATATCAAAGTTTGCAGACGTAATATAAATCTAAAGTTCTTTGTCTTTACAAATATTTTCGTTTTTGAGATTATTTGTCTGTTAATGTCACTATAATATTCGTAACCCAGAAAGACTTTAATATCGGAACATAGAGCAAATATATAAATTCACGATTTCGGAAAAAAAATGTTTAATAAAAAAAATTTTTATTCTAAAAGAATATAAAAAAACTTAATACTAAATAGAACGATCTATCTTTAGTAGTTACTCATTCTATGTATAAAACGTACTTTGTATATGCACACTCGATCTAATGTAACAAAATAATTACAAATAATTGTGTAGAAAATATAATTACACGAACTTTAATTAAACGTCAATAACATATTATTACGTATTAAGTAATCGCGTTAGATTTAATTATAGATAGCCTGTGCAACAGCATGTATCTTTCCGCGATCGTCATAATTTAACATAATAAATAAAGGACACATAGACACCAGATATCGCTAATTCGACAATTATACACGTGAACAGCTGGCATACATTTGGCCAACCTTGGTCTAGAATTAAATGTCCTATATATATATAATATATTATAAATAGTAATTGCAACATGCACAATTTTATTTTTTATGGATCGTATTTTTTATTTTGCGCATGTATAGACGAAAAATACATGAAACTCATTAAATATTCAAGACATAATAAAATCAAACGGTTGACTCTCCTCTCTCTATCTCTCTCTCTTTTTCTCTCTGTATCTAAAATTATAGTTACGTTTTCATTCCGGCATCATCTCAAGGTAACAGTGTACGCACACGTGACTGGAGAAATTACGCATATTATATTATAACGATCTCCTCTCTCTACAAGATCAAGTTTCCTTAACGTGCAACATTTATAACACGTGCCCGGAATATTGCTGATCCGCGAGAGAGCACGACAATTCCTGACTGCATCGCAGAAGAAATCAGACTGTTGACAATTCAAGAATATTATTCATGAGAACAAGGTGTTTATCCGACGTAAAACCGTAGAAACCGCTCAACCTACATAAACGGAGATGACCGATGTGAATAATGTGATGAGGAAGCTAATCATTCTTGCGCAACGGCGCTCAGATATTTTGTTTCTACTGCAATAACAAAGTCAGTCGGCGAATTACAGTCGGCGTTGCTAAGCGTATATCTTTCCGAGATGAAGAACCATCTTCATTTCCGTGCTCTCCAATTTTCACCTTGACGACACCCTCGGGGCACAATTTGCATAGCGCGGGAAAGATCTTGTCAGTCTCGCTATACGTACAACCTGTGTGAGAATCGGGCGGTGTCGGCTTAAATATTTAACAGAATGCAAGCGAGAAAAGTACATGTGACCGTAGACAGCCGTTTTACAACTTCGCTGAAACGTTAGCGAATAGTCTTTGGGCAGCCTTTAGTGCATACCTGATGGGAATATGACATTTTTGAACATGCAAACTCGTTTACACACAAACTAGATAAAGAGGTTACTATAATTTGCCGAATTACAGTTTTTTGTAGATTTTTATTTGTAGAGATTCTCGCTCCTACTTTGATTTTTTAAATAAACTTATGTGTTTTTTTTTATGCAGTCCATTAAAGTTGGTTAAAAGACGAATGTAAAGATATAACGTTTGTTGCATTGATCAACGAATAATTGTCGCAAAAACAGCGTTGGTAAATTTGAACATTTCCCCATGTATAATACCTGCGCTATACGTAGAGGGTCGAACGCGCCACAATCTCGCGCAAATGGTATAATATGATATAATACGAGGGTATAATACGATAGTGGTATCTCCACTTATTTCACCTTGAGTAAAACTATAGTCGCCGACATCTTACCATAAAAACTCGATAACTTCCGAACGACCCAAAGCGGGTAAAATTATAGTGTTTTAAAAAAGTCTCAAGAGGGATTATAAAAATACGCGATAAAAAATATGGGTAAATTATAAAAAATTTAAGGTGATCTTGACCTGATATCTTCGCGACGCCATCCAAGGCCAAACTGATAAGGCCAGTGAATAGATCTTTTTAAATCCTACAAAGCTTTTATCTAAAACATTTTTTATAAAACTTACATTTTTCGAAATATTTCGTCGTCCCGGAATTTCTTACATTTTCTATATGTACACCCTGCATACATATATGTAATGCAGACAACTTTATATATTTTTACTGTAACTTTTTTATTTTATTTGTTGGAATATATGTTAAAAATGTTATCGGTTTATTCGAGTAAAACTATATCTTTCTATATACTAAACTGTACATAGAATCAATTTCCATACTCTCGGAAGGACGCTATACATTTTGCTTCTGGGTCACGTGAGCGGGGCATAAATGAATTAATTATATCCAGGAATATAATCGAGCAGTTAATTCTATTCGTCCGGGAGGATTTAACTACGTGACCACCGTAAGTCGAAGGACGGGCAGAGCGGAGTAAATATATACAGGAGTATACCATGGCAGCTTCGTATTTTGATATATTTTGCGGTATATTTTACGCCTTTAACGGGTAAGGCTCGGTTGTTCCCTTGAGATTCAAACCGGCTTGTCTCGGTTATTCAATAAACAAAGCTTTTGTTCGCGGCTTCGCAAAGTTCCATCGACGTAACCCCCGCAACGATGCCTTGCATCAAATAGCGACGCGCGATATTAATTTTCTCTTTGCAAAACCCCGCATCTCTAATAATTCATCATTTAGAACAGACATTTTTCTATCCGTTCGGAAAAATTTTGCATGCTCTCTTGTTGCAGCTTGTACATCGGAACGGGATTTAGATTCATCATTGTCACATCAGAAATGTACGTTCACCAACCTCACTCTTTCCTACGCTGATTTATTATTGTATAATTGCTATGTCAAATTTTCCGTAACGAGAATTTGGAGAATTGTCTGATATTATTTAAAGTTCACGAGCTTCTCTATATAATGTTTTCGCTTTTCTATTGTTTCTTAAGCGCACTTAACTTTAAGAAAACTTTTATTTATATATGAAAATAAGGTATGAAAATATTCAATATCGAAAATTGAATAGTTGCGATGCACGATAACGTTCCATTAAGCTTTCGTCAAAATATCGGTTCCTAAAATGCCAAATGATGTCGTTAAAGTGATAACCGTTGCGAGTTTAGATCGCGTGTGAAGCCTGTTCTAACCACTAGCCTTAATCCATATTGTTATGGCGTATAATTTTCCTCGAGTTTCGAAGGCGCTCATCATCGGAGTTGTTACGTTCGCGATCGATACGCCACGCCAAGACTCCTCGAATTGATTGCTCGGCGGAAACTTGAAAATTGTTCAGAGTACTCTTCGAGAATTTTTTTGCAAATAACGCCCATGTCTTAAAATTCAGTCTTAACTCCGATTAAATCTTTACGAGATTACCGTCTACGGATTACCGTCACGGCCATTACGAGCACGATCATTTCTCCTTAATTACGTTGATATCTCTCGCGACACGTATCGTTCCCTAACTACGTCGGCTTTGCTGCGTTAGATGGCAGCTACCATGCCCGCATCACGTCGCTACGTGATGCTGATGCTGATGTTGATGCTACACGTGGATGAAATCCACGTCAGTCGAGACAATTCCGCAGGTTTATTACGTCCTATCTCGACGTAGAAACAACGAAATAATTTTAGCTATAAATTCTTCGCGAGTATTAAAAGCGTACATACATTATAAACTAAAGGCTAAAAACAAAAAATACATAATTAAGCTTATTACTTTTGCAACTGCTCTACTTCCGTGTTAAAGTTATGTCGAATTCATCGACATTACGTAGAGAAGAGTCTTTCTACAAATGACTTGAAAAAAGATTGGAAAGTTAGAAACTACTACTTTAAATCATCCTGCAAGATTTATTTTTATTACCCGTCCTTTTTAAGCGCACTCTTCTACATATGACATATTAGTGTTGGTCACGTTCTCTGTTTCAAAAAGAATACTCTCTTAACTCTAGTTTGAAAATTTGGTTTAACTTCATAAAAAGAAGTGAAAATAATACACAGAATAATTTTACGTTTCCTATTTTTTAACATATTCATCTACTCAATAGAAAAACTATTTTAAAAGTAACAATATTTGCATACGCATGACTTATTTCTCATTCCCTCGTCGCGAGCGATAAAGAAAAACATAACGGCGTATCGATTTCTAATTACTATGAAGCATGACCACAGCCGTTGCGTCTCGGCAGCCGCCGAGTTGCTGGTTTCTGGTCTCTTTCTACCTTCCACGCACATCCATCATCGCATATTCGTCCTCAAATGCGAAAATCACTATTCCATACCAGAAATTAATGTTTACACTGTGATATACATACACATAGCTATTATGGAAATCAATGCCGGGAAAGATAATTAGGATAATCGGCTATTTCTGAACTATATCACAACGGTAATATTTAATGCTCCACCCATCGACAGATATCGTTCAATTAGTCCTTTTACGTGGGATATGCACACGCGACATTTGGCGGGTCAAGGCGAATTCGTTTTTTGCAATAATTGAAACAGTCTTACTTACTAAAAGGCGCAAATCAATATGTCAGATACCGAAAGCATATCAAAATAACTGTAGTTTCTTTCGGTTCCATTGATTATAACGAATGGGTTATTAATTTTTATACATAGACAACAGTGGGTAAACTTTTATTAGCAAGGCATAAATCTATTACGAAATATTTGATTTATTTTCGATTAGAAGCAAGAATTGCTTTTCAAGAAATAAATTCCGGAATTAGGAAACACATAAAATGTATTTTTTATTTAATTTTAAATAAATTTTAATTAACCAAATTTTTAAATGTGATGATCAAGATTATTTAATATTAAAAATTAATAAGTTACGCAAAAATTAATGAATATTAATATTAAGATAATAATATAATGGATTTCTCTTTCTAATTTTATTAACAAGAACTTTTTCATGGAAGTACTATCAAAGGAATATTGTACATGGTAATGGTAGAGTATTGTAAAACCGTTATTCTTGTCATGGCGCGCATATTACTAAAGAGATTTCCTTTCCTGTCTCGGAAATAAAATCGCCGACATTGTTGTAAAAATTGTGACATGTAATTCTAGTCACATTTCAACCAAACCCGAGATACACCGGCGCAACGAATAAAACTTGAGCGGCATTCGTGTCACACCTATGCCAGGTTCGCTATCGGAAATCGTTATGGCTTACAAAGCTTTTCGAAGATAAATACGCGAGGCTGTGCGATGAAATACAATCGAAATTATAATTTACGTCGCGCTATATTAATCTTCTCCTAGTTTTTTTTTTTTTTTTTAAGACTTTTTAATATCTCTGCTCAAATTTCGATTCAGATTTAACCTCACATCATGGCCTCGCTCAAACAGATTTATAAAAAGGACAAGGGTTTTGTCATTCTCGCTCCCAATTTTGTTCTGCAAATTAAAAATTTAGTATCTGATTATCTTCCATAATGAATTTCATCATGAGGTAGCCCACAAATCGCCTGTGCTGAAGTTATTAGCCCCGCCGTGTGATTCATGTATGTTCGTACATAGGTATATATGACGTCGATTATGTGAATATTACTGGTACTACTTTGCCATTGTACGTGTTAGTAATCAGGCGGTATAAATTACGCGGTAGGGATACAAATAAAAATTATGTCATTAATTCGATAATGTTCATCTTCAAATAAAATGACAATTGCGTTAATAATGTTAATTAATATAATTAAATACAAGATATTATCGCATTTGATGACAAGTAAGGGCATTCTATATATTTTCTCGATGATAATACTATTATTTTTTTTTCCTAATAAGCTTATAATAAGCACGTAATAATTTCGATTTGCTATATCAAAGTATACCACAGTAGAATAGCTATCATAAAAATTGATTTCTTAATAATATTTATAAGCCTTTCTACTGTATACTGAGCAATTCTCTCTGTGTTCGTTAGTTGCAAATGTATTCTTGCCCTACTGTTCAGTCAAAATTATTGCGTGTATGATGTAATTTCACCCTAACAGTATTTGGCAGCAAAGCAATTCGATTCTCTTTGTAGAGAAACGCGATTCTAATGCGATTTGAGTATTATTGAACTTATCGTTTATTGTAAGTAGAATTTCCCTCCCCCCTCCTCTCTCTCTCTCTCGACAACCATGAACACAACAAGCTTCTCTCACAATTAGTTTACGATCGGCAAACTACCTTTGGCAGTCAGACGTGCTAACTAATAAATGTTTCGGTGCCATTATCGCAGTATACCGTCTCAGCGCATTGCACGCAGCCCTCCAAGGAGGGAGAGTTTCGTAAATATTTTACTTGCCTAATAAGATTACCTAGTGAGGTAAATACAAGCCTGCCATTAACTAAAGTGATTCGCAGAGTATTTCAAACGTGCACTCCATAAAGTAACAATCACAGTCAGTCCTACTGTTCATCAAATCGTTCAAGTTCGTTTACATTGACTGAAAAAAGCTCATACATCAAAGAATTTCATATTATTTCATGCGACATTATGTACACTTGAAGCGTTAGAATGTTAAAGCATAATTCCTCGACCGTCAAATTATTTAAATCTGCAGTATAATATGTAGATAAAACAGTATCCATTAAATTATTTTATTCCGAATTATTGCTTTATCTTCTTTTCTATTTTATTTACTTACAATAAATGGGTTTTAAATTCACGTGGAAATAAATAATAATTAATAATGTCAAGTCGCATTTTACTACAGTAGCGTAATAATATTTAATATCATCCAGCGTACCAATTATACGATATTGGTGAAAACTTTATGTCGCCTGTGATTAATTATGTTGTGTAATTATTTGGCATGCAATGTTATGTATATATTTATAATGCCGATTGGGAACTCGGTTATTGAACAGGGGAATTATAATTGGACGCTGCGCGCCGGAATATTTTAATTTTACTCGCGAGAGAAACGGCCATTGCTAATCCTAGTTAACATTGCAGAGAGTTCCAGGCACTAATTGTTATTTATGGCCAACGGAAGCACATGCATGAGTCTTTTTTAACGACGGTCCGAGTCTAGACCGCGGCATCAATTATAATATACGTATGCTTAAAATAGTAACTGTACGATTATGATTATAACTTTTCCAAGTTAGGACATTGCACCGTCTCCGCGGGGAATAATCGCGTAACATGCGCACGAATATTAATTACACAGAAGATTACCAAGAATGTTATTCATCCTTGTTAGTGTGTCATATACATATAAGTATTGGTCAAAAAATTTTATGAGGATGCACAGAATTTTAAAATTTTAATTAAGAGCGATTTTTTACCATTAACTCGTAAATTGAAAGCAGAAACACTAAGAGTTGCATAAAATGTTGTTTTTAAGATGCATATTGATAAAATTACAATCAATGTTTCAATATTGTTTTTATTAGTGAAGATTTCATTAGAGCTAATCATAATCCACTTTGACTGCGATATTTTAAAGATAACATATGCTCAAATTTAATAAAAAAAAGTTATAAATCTTCA